>NW_009715431.1:146031-179683 GCF_000703405.1 Apaloderma vittatum | reverse complement strand
TGTGTGTCCTGGGGGCACGGAGTGTTTAAACCGGGGAGTTTACAACGGTGAGGAATTCAGACAGTGTTTAGAGAGTGAGAGTTTTAGGAGGAGAACAGGGTGTAATTAATGTAAACCTGATCTACCCCGGGGTTTGCGTATCGCACCGAAGACCTCTTCAAGAGTCTGGATAACTTGAGTGCGGTTTTGTTTCGGGACGCACCTCTGGAGCACACGGAAACAAGTGGGGCTTGGCGGGACGGAGGGTTGGGAGGGAAAGAAAGAGGAAAGGAAAAATCAGCACTTTGGGGAAAGTTGCGAAGCGGAGGAAGGCGAGTCCCCAGAGCCGAGCCTGTCTGAGGGGCACTGAAGCAGCAACACAAAGTTTTCTGGGCTGCTGATGGGAGAGGCAACTTTCCTCCTCCCCCTTCCTCAAGTCCCTCCACAAATTGTTAACCTGAAGTCTTGTTTTATGGCCACTTGCTAGCGTTTTGTTTGCCTTCCAGACTGGTTCTGTACAGGATACCAAAGAATTATGCATTAACTGTAAACTTAGAGGAGCTTACTGGCCTCAGTGGGTTCTTGATTTATATCAGGCTAAAGCAAAGAGGAGGGCAAAGTTTTACTTGCTGAGCACCAAGGAATGAATTACAAGTACGTTGCTCTTTCATTTGCTATTTCTGCTATTGAGTCTTTGCAATGGGTTTCAAAACTCTGCAAAGTTGTGGTTTGTTGGTTGGTTGGTTTGTTTGTTTCTTCCCCAGTAACGATTTTGTCCTCCTTTTTCTTACCTCCAGGTCTGAGAGGACAGTAGCCCGTACGACACGACGGGATCTGGTTTTCAAAATGGAATTGCAGCTCGCGCTCCTTTTCGCAGGGATAATTGCATTTTCGGACTCGGCGAGAGGTAAGGAGATCGCGCTCGCTGCAAACGCTCGGCGACTCGCAACCCTCCCTCTGCTCTGCTGGGCTCATCCTCCCCAAACACCCACGGATCCCTCAGAGGGACCCCATGAGGGAGTTGCTGTCAGCATGAACTCGTCCCCGGCACTTTGATTGTCCGTGCAGGGGCTGCAGGCTTTTGTCCACGTGTGGTGCCTCCTTACCTGCCTGTTTCGGGGCCATTGGTTTGGACGGAGCACGGTGGCTCTGGGTTTGCTGAGGTCTCTTAGGCACAGGTGAACTTCCAGGGGCTTTTCTCATGTGTGTGCAAAAATACACAGACAATTTTAAAGAAAAGCAACCACATTCCTCTGTGGATCAGAAATACCTCTCCCCTCCTGTAATCCCTCCAGCCTCTGCTCTGTATATTCCCACTAGCAAACTAAACAAACACATCCATTAACTTCCTTGGTGACAGACAAATGACAGTTCCCAACAGCAAGAGCATTTTTTAACACTGGGGCTCCGGCAGTTGATCGAATTTCAATAAACAGGTTATCCTACCAGAGACAAATTGAAATACATTGACCTGGGAGTGACAGAGTGGGTGAAAAAAAAAGTTTCTTCATGGGAAGATGCTTTAAGCAAAGCTCTCAGATCAGAAGGAGCAGTAATTTTCCCTCTGCTGTTGCCCATGTCGTACCTTGGTGGGTGCTATCCTTGGAAAGCCTGAACGAAAACCATGCTTTCAGCTCCCCCGGCTCTGGTCACAAAGGAGGGGCTGCATTGTTCCAGGAGAATGGGGGTATGGCTTTAGGATGCAGATTGCTCCAGCTGCAATTCCCAACTGTATCAGAGTTGCATGAATTGTTGAAAGACCTTTAAATCACCCAGTGCCATGGAGTTGTGAATTAAAAAGTTTAAACTTGCCCTTCGTTTGGGCCGGAGCTTGCCAAAAATAAACCTTGGGGGTAAGGATGGGAAAGGAAGGGGAATGTTACTCTAAAATGTTACTCTAACCAAGGTTTGGTTAGCGCATTGTTTTTTGTCTTTTTTGACGTTGGCTCCCAAGCAAATATTTTACAGAGGCAAATGCACTATAAAATTATTTGGCTGGAAGCTGAATGAAAAAGAAAACAGTATATAGACTGTAAGTCTTGCAAGTCTGAATTCCAGGCAAGGTTTACAATGGAGACTCAATTTAAGTTGTAGGCAATGGGCAACAGTGTATGCATTAATGTGACCTCATGGATGTATATTATTGCAATGGACTTGAGGAGCTGGGGGAGTTCTGGAAAAGATCTGAAGTGGACCGAAGACAAAATGATTTTTGTCTCTGTTGTAAGCTGAGTTTCAGCTACTTTACTAGCTGATCCTGTTTAAATTTGGTTTGCACTTGTCTTGCTCATACTCTTTTATTGCCTCTGGAAAATGAAATGCTGCAGGCTGTTGTCATGTGAAGAAGTGACAAAAAAATTAACAGTGGTAATTTCAGGACATCATCATTTTTTTTTCTGGTGGAAAGATCTTTTTAGCATAACTTTGATAGAATCATATTGGTAATTGGGTTATTTGAACTCTTTTCAGAGCTGGAAAAATCCATCCTGCAAGTGGTTGGAGAGATGGTCCTGGTTATTTAAAATGACCTAGAAATAGAGTTTAAAAAATGGGGCCAAACTCATGAAAAATGTCATTCATTCATGTGCTGATATCAAGAGAAGGAAAGTAAAGTAGAAAACAGTGTCATTGCTGTAAAAAAAATAAATAGACAAACTCCTAACGTCTAAATCCTGTTTTATACTCTTGAGGTTGAGAGTATTCTTGATAGTGGAGGACGTGGATGAAAGTTCAAACTTGTAAGTGAGCAGAGGTGGGATGCTCTCCAGTGTGTTGGAACCTTATTTTGTGGTGTCAGATATCCACAATTATTAGATGTTTGCACTGGGATAATTTCAGATTCTTGGAAAAATCTGTCCGGTGTTTAACATGCCTGCGGATTTTTTCCGAATGTATCATACCGTGCGTTCGGCTGCTGGAGATGTATAAATGTTACCTGTTTCAGTCGCTCGGGTTTTATAGACAATCCTTTGGCCAAATCTCTGCCTGAGGTCGTGAGGCTTTACTCCAGAGGAAGAAGGCCTCTTTGTTTTGGCCAAATGACATTTAGTCTCTATATCCTGATTGCAAATTAGATGTGTGTGGCCCAAAGTGTGCCAGCACCTCCTAATCTGAGGCGTCAGGAGTTAAATAGGTGCTTGCTGGCTTGCAATCAAGTGAGGAAGGTGGCTGGGGAGGTTCTGTGTGCTGGTCCTTCTCTTCTATTCAGATCAAGCCAAAGCAGTTTATGCTGGAATTAGGATGTTAATTTGGAGCCGGTTGATTGCGTGGCCGTGTTCGGGGAAGGGCTGTGCCATAGTGCATTTGCACAAGGGGGCAGAGTTAAGTTGCCCACGCACTCCTCCGGCTTTGATATTTCCTGACAGTTGAGCGTTCAGCTGCAATCTTGCGTTAAATGGTACGTTGTATTAGTCCCATATCTTCATTCTCGAAGCTTAGCCATGATGATGATGATGATTATTTTTACATCTTTATTTAGGTGATGCCTTTTAAGGCATAGGGCCACACAGAGATGACTGATTGGGCTAATGCAGCAATTTTCCCCCTCCCCTCAGCAAATGGGGTAATTTTTACGGGTTCATAGCCGCGCCTTCTGGCTCTGTCCCTTCTTGTGACCCAATGTGCCACATTGCCAATGTACAAAACACTGCAAAAAAGGAGCTATCTTAGCAAACTAAGATAAATTCTTAAGAAAGAGGCAATACATTCAAAACATCCACATAAAGCAGAGAGCAGGTCTGATTGTAGAGGTCCAGGTGTGGAACTCGCGGTGTCTGGAAGGATGAAGGATGAGGTAGCTCTGGCTGAGTTTGAATCAATGCTTTCAGGGCCAAAATTTAAAGACTTTTGGCTAAGGGCTTGTCTATACCTGCGAATGCACTGAAATAACCTTTGCAAAAAACTTAATCTGGAACAACTCCCTCAGCGACCAATCTTACTCCAGGCTAAGGATCTCCTGGAGGGCGCCTGTACCAAAAAAGTCTTCCTCAGGAGCTATTCTGGAAAATATCCAAGCCCCTTCTTTCCCTTAAGGGTGAAGACAAGAACTTTTGTGTGTTAAAAATCCACTCTTTGATAACAAAACCTGTGTGCAGTGATTTCCTAAGGGGGACTATGCCTTCAAGCTTACAGCCAAGGCGTAGGGTGGTAGTTTCAGCCCTGTTGCAGCTGCACTGGGTAGTGTCACCCCTTGACCCAGGACACTAACGCAGGTCCAGGGGCTCGTCCCTCATGTCACTCCATTCCTATTCTCTCCAAGCAGCCCTATACTGGGCATAAAAGTCCTCAATGTCCTGTCCTGGCCCTCCTCTGCGGGGACGAATACCATCTTGGGTCACTAACCTTTACTGACTATGTCCTGCAGCAGTGTGGCTCCTACCACTCCACACCTCCGGTCGGATACAGGTAATACAATCTGGTATTTTCCTGCCTGTGTTATCTGGGTGACACACAACGCAATATTTGTTGCAAATCTGTCAAGTTGCCATCGTATTCACGTTGGTGACCGTATATGGTAACGCTGGGATGTGCTTGGCTTGGCCCTGTGGCTTAAACAAGATTTCGTATGGTATGTTTAGAAGTTTTTGGTAAGAGTAGTGACAACCCTCCTGTTAGTGAGTAAACTGATATTCTGCTGGAAACTAATTAGTTTGGATGTTGATTTCATTTTCAGTGCATTGCGTAGGGAAGGGAGGAACGGGACCTTAATTGCTTTCTGCTCTGGCACTTCTCCGTGCGATACTTGGCTGGCAAACCTGCCTGATGCCTGCTTTACGGGGAATTTGCTGATGGGGCCACCTCGAAATTCAATGGTTTCATGCAGAAATAAAGTTGTGCGGCATTTGTGTTTCTCTGAATATTGGAGAAAAGGGAATAGGACGCTGGATGGTTTTTTTATTTCTTGAGAGAGGAGTTCTTTGTTCTGGTCAAGATATTTACCGTTCTGTAACTTGGGGGTTTATAAGAGTGACTGGTAGTAAACGTGGAGAAGACAAGTAATATAAGAGAGATGGTTGTTGGCTTCTGTTTTACTTCTTTATTCTTGCTGAATGGCTGTTACCAGGTGTAACCATTAGGTAATTTCTTGCTTGTAAATGAAAAGCATGTTCAGATCTAAGAGCCTGATCCAGATTTTATGTAAGGCTCCGCACATCATCTGGTTAAGTTTGGGGCATTTTTTGGATCGTGCTCCTGGGCAACTTGCTCATGAATAATCTGTCAGCATGACTTGTACCTAGAGTCAACATGACGATCTAAGAAAATTCTGGTTATTTTTTTTTTAAACCCTGGTTCCTCCCTTTTTCTGAGGCTGTCGGCTGCTTTAAATTGCGGCTGAGTTTAAACATAAAATACAGCGTGCGTCATACTGGAAAAATAGGGTTGATTTTATATTTTTTTAATTAGGAATATTACAAAACTTGACAAATTGCTCAAATATATTTGGATTTTCCTTAAAGCTTTTATAACTTTGTTTTCCAAGTCCATATGTTTCTTTGACCTTCACTAAAAGATGCAAGGAGCGTATTAAAATACGTATTTTCTGCAATGAGCTTGTACACATCGAAGACTAGACTACGAAGTCTGACTCATAGCCGCAGAAGAAACTTTCATATGCCATGAAGTGGTGATTGAGAAATTACAGGAAAGCATTTTTTTTTCAGGCAGAAAATGTCATTCAAAAGCGAAAAAGGAAAAGTGACACTTGTTAGCAAGTAGGAGCCTGGTTTTCAAGGTTTGGGACCATTGGTACTGATTTATTAACTACAGATGAAGTTTGTCATTCATCTGGCATGAATTGGATGATAGAGCTGATCTTTTCCAGTGACCCCTCCGACAATTCCGTTTTGAGCGACTGTATCGCCACAAATGACACTGGTACATCTGGGTGCAGAATGCTCGTTATGGAATAGTGTGAATGTAGTAGAGACTACATTTTTGGATTAGTTATTGGAAGAGATAAAAATTATCACCAAAAGGTGAAAATAATAATGCAGATGTCCCCTTGTGCCTACTTTGAATTTAAAAAACAATCCCCAAACAAAAAACAAAGCAACCTTTAGCCATAGCTTTATTTATTCAGTGGGAATAGAACCAGTGCAGCTTTTGGATTTTCCCGAGATGTGAAACTCCTACTTGTGTCTGCAGTGACTTGTAAAATCACTCTACTCAAAGGGTCCATGCAAATATATGGACTCTCAGCATTACAGGAGTTGGTGGAAATGTTGCCTTCTCCCCTTTCTTTCATTAATCTGCTAATTTTGTCTTGTTTCAAGGAGTTTGTCTTTCATCTGACCTCTTCCTGTGTTTTCTCGTGGGCTGCTCAAGCTGAAATGCCTTTGATCTTAGTTTGAACATTTAATTTGGATTTCTATTCCTTTTCTTGTTCTCTGTAATCAGCCTTGACTTGGAGCTTTCTCTGATAATAGTAACCCCTCCATTCGTATTTAACTGTGTTGATCTGTCCTAATTTTTTCCACCAAGGTGGAATGTTTTTGGTCATATAAGGGACTTTTTTAAAGAGTGGAGCCAGTGTGAATGCAGAAGTTTCAAAGACCACCGTCTGTTGCGAGCCCATTGAGTCTGGTGCTTGTTCATAGCAGCTCTGGTGCTAAGGTAATAGAAAAATATTTCCAAAAGTAAACTTGAATGATCTGATCCTGCTGCCCTGATGTTGTTTGAGATATGCAGGCACAGCCCGTGCCAATTTAACAGGTTAGGACCTGATTCGGAACCCGTGAGTGTTGGTGCTGTGACTCCTACTCACTGCCATGGCTTTGGATCCATCCCTGAAGGATGACTTACACATATTATCTGCAATATCAACCTTTGTATGGATCCCTCATGAATGACGACACAAAAGATGTGGGCTAAGCATGGTATTTTGGATCCTGCCATTTGCCTGCCTGACTGGACAGCTTGGACTCAGTTTTTAAAAATTTTTTTTTATTCTAGAAACACATAGCTTCTGCCTGCAGTGAGCTCAGGCTGGTGGCTGGAGCATATGCTGCCAGGGCTGAAAGCAACTTGGAAACCCATTTCTTTAACTTTGGGTCACCTCAGAGGGGTTTACTCTGAAAGAAAGGGTACCATTCTGTGGGCGATGTTACTAGGTGTGGAGGGGATGAAGACTGGCCTGACTGTTATTTAAGAAGTTTATATATGCCATTTGCTGCTGAATCTGTTCACGTCTGATTATTTTATTTTTTTTCCCCTTCCGAGTCAAATAAACATGGGCTGCGTGGAGTTTGGTTGGTTGCCCTGATTACACAGTCGCCCCATTGTATCGCAGTAGAAACACAGTATCCAGCAGTGCTGCGAATAACCTAACGTTTTTATTTCATCCCAACTGCTCCAATTTTCAGGAAGAAATTCAGCCAATAACTCCAGGCTACTTCTTCCATTAAGTGTTCAAACTTAATTTTGAGCTTCACTAAGGGAAGAAAAATGTAAATTGGGAACAGAGGCTTCTCAGAGCAGGTTAATGTTTCTCAGAACTGCTGCACTTCTATTCTCAGCCTCTCTACAAGTGGCTTCTACCTTGATGGGACCCAAAATCTTTTCTCCTTATGTCTGGTAAATTTATTCCATGGAAGATTTACACAGTCTTGGGTATCCTGTCAAGTGATTGCAAAGCAAGTAATGCAAGAGGTGTCATACCCTAGATGCCTCTTGGGTGGTGTTGACTTTGGTGGGTATTTTAGGAGCTGTCAGTATTTATGCATGTTAGATAAATACACAGGAGTGGCAGACAAATGCAGAAATGTGGACTTAATTTCTGCAATAGGCATTTAAAAAATTTACATTCTCCTTGCTGGGTTTGCTCGCACATGCCCGGTGAATAGATGGCTGTAAGAGTTTGGTACTGGCACTGTCTAGACTCTTTATGGCAGTTGTGGGCTTCCTACTTCTGCCCAGAACAAGATGTTTGGGAGAGGGGAAAAAGCTGGAGGAGAACGTGGGGCTCCAAGAGGAAATTTAGGCTGGATTAGTGAGGCCTGGTGCAGCCAGGGATTTAAATCTTCCTTCTTCTAGACAGAGGTGAATGAGGTGAGGCAAAATCAACCCCAAAGCAGGGAGAAGGGACAGTTAATCAGAGCCACCAGCCTCCCAAAGCCCAACAATCCAAACTGCGGGAGTTAGGCTGCGGCAGGTCCTGGAGCACTGTGAACTGGTTTCCTTCTGCTCCCTTTTCTTCTTGACTAATAGATTTGTATGAGTTGGAGTAATTGAGGAAGCTATTTTTCTCAGTGGTTGTTCTCACCTAAAGACATCTGTTAACACTGGTTAAGCAATGACAAGTGTCAGACAAGTCACAGGTGTAAGAACTGCATGTCAAGGATGGAAGGGTTAATGAATAACAGGCTAAACCTCTGGACATTGCGGAATATCTCCCCAGCGATACTCCAGGCTCTCAGTAAAAGGAAGAATGCTTGTTTGCCATTGACCAATTGATGTAAAACTGACTGTTAAAACTTCTTCAGAGTGCGGATATCCTTCCGAAAAGGGATGCTGTGAGCCATCTCTCTTGCCTTCCAGGTGGATCAAAATCTTTCATGTTCTGCTGCAGATTAACACAACATTTTGGTGCCATTCGCAGTGTCTCTTTAGCCACACAAGTGATACTGGGAAGTGCTTAATGTATTTTTGGGCAGTTTAAAGTGGGAAACTGTGAGAAGAGTTGCCAGCCCACATCAGGCTCTGTGTTCTGATGAGCTGTTTCATATTTCAGTATTCAGGGTTGGATATTGCTCTCCATTACAAAGGTGATACTCCCTCTAGGGTCAGTAATTTGTGGCTGAGTCGCTGTGAGCAGTATTTAAATTTATAATCCTACTAGAGAGCAGAAGTTAGGGCCTCGTAAGACCAGCTTGTGTTTCAGTTCTGTACAGTGTGGCACCGAGCCGTGGGAGGGTTCATCGTGATCTGCAACAGTTAATATAAAACTAGATTAACTGATCAGAGCTGATGAGTATCTTTCCTCCTCCTGGTATTCACAACCAATCAGAAATGCAGTATTGCTGAGGTTAATTTTGTTAAGGGCTAATGAGAGTGGAGCTCAGCTTAATCATGGCCAGGACAGGTGTTTACTTTTGCTTGGCAGGTTTGATTGACAAGGAATCGTAAACCTATTAGGGAGATATTTGCATATGCAGGGGAACTGGCTTTGGACAGTTGATTTCTAATTGCCAGATTTGTTATCTGAAAATGTTTGCCCCTGCTCTCAGCACACGTTTATAGTTTCTGGGATACAAAGAGACACGAAGTGGCAGAGGCTAGTCAGAGTATTTTGCTCGGGGGTTGGAGAAACTGTAAGTTAGAGATGGGTAATTATTTTTATCTAGACCAGAGCAAGGTCCTGCTTGTGTCACTAAGGCAGAATGTTTTTCCTGATTCTTGCTTGCTCAAACAGGGCTAGACCAGAGGATTTGGAGGATTTAAAGCAGTATTTTGTGGCAGTGATTTATACTACCCTGTCTCCTATTGGGATGAGGATTGCAGATTTACAGGGTTGGGAATTTATCCCTCTTTTCCATGCTTTACTACTAATCCCAATGGAAAAAAAAATAGCAAGGTGCTACTCAAAGTCACAGCAATAGACCTGTATATTTATAATTACTACTTATAAAGTTTCCAGTGAATGAATAAAAAAGAGAGACCCAAAAACTGCTCAGCAAAGGCAGTATTCCTCTTTTCTAGATAGTGTTGGGAGAAAAAGCTTGTCTTTCTGAAGACCACAGACTAGCTAAGTGGAGTTTGAGGCTTATTTTTCTTTTATCCTAGAAAATCCAATAAATCCAGTAAATTCTTTCAGTGTGGTCTTCCAAGAGTTTTTCAACTTTGTCTGACTCACAGATTATTTGAGTGCCATTATAGACTAGGGGTCAAGCAAGTTAATTCCCAGAACAGTATGCTGCCCTGTTTTCAAACTGTGTTAATCAGGGTTTTGAGTCAAAGCATGGTAGTTTGCTTAGTGAAATTGTTTTCCTGTTAGAAAATTACAAATAGGCTCTGACTATTCGTATTGGCTTCAGTCACCGGAGTGCTAACACCATGTGTGGAGCAAAGCCCCTGGGGATGTACTCACCGTGAATCAGGGCACCAGTGGGGGCTCATTTCCCATCTCCCAGGACTGAACTCATGAAAATGGGCTGAAACCTTATAAAAGAAAAGAAAGAAATTGTTACAGTTGCATTTATGCCTCCAGCAGGACCCAGGGAGGGCTGTGTGGAGCCCATCCGAGCTGTAACGTGAATGTCCTTTCCCAAAGGAGACATTTGGTGGAGTTATTTGGTTACGTCTCCCCCTCACCTTTTTGTAATTGACTCTTGTTTACTTTTTCCTCCTCCTTTCCCGAAGTTTATTGCCACTGATTTAGGCAGAGGAAATGAATTAACATAATTTACTGGTTTTTCGAACGAGACACATTCCCTGCGTGTAGGTATACACACGCTTGCAGTCACCCTTCCAGCGCTGTGCAGAGGAGCGTGTTTACAGAGTCTGGGTCCATTTAGGGAGAACAATACCCTGATTATGGAGGGCAGCTTTTTATTCCCAGAAACCAGAAGAAACCATTCTCTTCAAGCAGCTACTGCTCCTTGAAGGTACGGGCGGCGCGAGCTGCTGGAAGGGGGGAGTAAATCTGTTGTGGACACAGACCAGCAGCATTGTTCTCTGCGGAAGTTGATTTAGGGGTGGGGGTCAGAAATGGTCTCAGAACAAACCAAACGCCAGATTTAAGGTCTACCAGCATGCAGAGAGGTGTTGTGACATCCAGTTTAATTTCCAGTTGATAGCTGTAAGAATTCAGAGGAATTACTTGGCATTTCCCGAGCTGGCAAGATGCTGGGGAGGTTGGATGGGACGGAGATGGTAACTGAACCTCGAAGTGTTTTTGGATGGGCTGAGTTGGGTTGAAAGGTGCTGTTATGTATGAAATGCCGGTCATTTCTAATTGCAGTCATGCACCTGTGCCTGGTAGAGAATGCTGGAGCCATGTCATATGGCGCATTTGCTTCACATGATGTTGGGAAAGGTCAAGCATGTGATTTCTGTCCGGCTAAGTTGGGTCGTTAGCGGCACAAACAGGACCCCCCTTCCTCTGCCTGACTGCAGCCGCTCAGATCCTGGCAGTAAGTGCTGCTCAGGTGTGACCTCATGGCAGCTGAAGATGACTGAACTTTTCCCCATCACTGTCCTGTCCTTGTCCTGCTCTGCTCCCAGCCTTCTAACTCCCTCGTGACAGTGTGACAGCTCTTCTGACCTTGCTGTTAAGTGTTTTGAGGAGGTAACCCAGGCAGGAGGCCAACCTGGAAAGAAATATGATGGGTTAAATTGTTAGGAGAGCATGGCCTGAGTTCGCGAGATATTGCAGCATAACCACATGCAGCAAGTCCTTTCCATTCTCACTTATGGTAAGAAAGCTCAGTACTTTGGAGGACTGACCATTTATGTGAAGGTTTATAAAATGACCCTTTGGGAATATAAAATGCAGCAGGGTCCACACTGCAAAATGTAGCACTGCCTAGGTGAAGTGAATGTGAAGATTGAAAAAAAATCAGATTTGAATTGAGTCCTCCCGTGATGGATCCCATCGAATAATGTGTGTGTTACCCTTGTAGAAACTTCTCATTCAGAAGTGGTTTGGGCCGTTCTGGACAGGCAGTGATTATGCCCCATTGACTTTTGCTCTTGGTTCGGCTCAGTCACAGGGTAGCACATCGCTGACCCTTCTGCACTGGGAGATTTCAGCTTTCACATTCTGTTTCTAGACAGTTTTCTGTTTGTCCCCTTGAAATTTGGAGTCCTTTGTAGAAAAATGGGAATCTTCCTTTCTCTGTCCTCTGCTTTTGGCTTCTGAGGGAGAAGGATCATTTTGGGGAGCTGGGTAATGGGAGGTGAATGCTGGCCCTCCTATGGCATTGCTGGCTGCAGGGAAGGAGCTGCTCCATCAGGAGCACAGCTGACAGCACAGACAGGCTGCAACCAGAGCTGCTTGTGACCAAGTTCCCTCTGGTCCAGTGTGCATTAACTCTGGTATCAAGGTGAACGTGGTGTGTCACCCAGGTTTTCCTCCCCAGCCTTGGCTTTGGCTCTGTGTGGACTTCTGACTACTGACACAGCTTCAGGGGGTTGCAGGAGTAAGGCAGAGAAAACAACTTGTGCAAAATACTCCCTGCAGGTGAAAATATTTTTCCAGGGGAACAAGGCCAATAGGCTAAATAGGTAAAGCTGTGGGGCTGCATTAACAGTGCTTTTAGGGGTTTTCTGGAGGGAGGGTGTTTATATTGGCCCATGAGACCTGGTAGGTGAATTCAGTCTGGGGATGATTGATGAATGTCTAATGTGATGAGCCATGACCCTGCCCCCCGCCTGAGGAGCCTTTGCTTGCCTGTTTATTCATTTTTTTGAAAAGAAGGGAATATCCTGGTGTGTGTCCCAGTACCCATATGAAGGCTACTGGGGCTACTCTGCGTTGGAAGACTAAACTCTGGCACATTCAGGAAAAATCAGAACTTGGTACTAAATCATTTTAACTATCCCAAGGCAGCAGTGATGTTCTGTTTTTGTTTTGTTTTTTTTTGTTTTGGTTTTTTTTTTTCTGTTCTTTTTAAAATATCCTTTAAAATCTGCCAGATCTTCTCAGATGCGAGATGGGTAGGTGCTGGTTCCCATGCTGGCTCACGGACCACATTAAGGGCAACAAGAACAGGGCAATAAGAATCACTCCAGGGTCCATCCCCACATCTGTGTTGCCATGATGGCTTTCTACTGGGAGCGTGAGGGTGTGCGGTGATCTGTGGAAAAATGTGAATCTTGGCAGCAGTTCCTGATTCAAAATATCTGGGAAACACGGAGCCGGGAGGTTGAAAATACATCTTGGGGGTTTCTTTCTCCAGAAGGAAAAACAGCATCGAGCTTCTACTGAGGCAAGTGTTTGAAAGAAAAAAAATGTGCAGTATAGAATTAAAAGGGAACAGCTTAGTTATCGGACACTAATTGAAATAATAGCAGAAAGGAACAAGGCTGAATGAATTTTAATAGCTTCTTGATTTGGATCTTTGTGCTAGCGTACTTGCAGGTGCTTTCCCTTTTACTTCTGCAAGAGTAACACAGATAGCTTGCTAAATAAAAAAAAAGCCCCAAGCAGCAAACCCAATAACTTGTTTGAGGGAGATGAAAAATGCACCTAAGTAATTGAATAACTGTTGTGCTTTAACTGTTCCAGCCATAAAACCAGAAGTCTGTGGCACGTATTGGAGAGTATTTTGCTACCAGAGACATTAAGGCAGAACTGGAGGAGAACAGCAACTTCTAAAGTATTTAATATTGCTCTGGGAGAGCAGGTCAGCAAATGACCAACAGTTTCAGTTGATACAGTGGATGCAGCATAAGGAAAATTTGTTATTATAGCTGGTGTGATTCTTTTTATTTTTTTATTTTTTTTTTAGGTATTGGGGTTGGTGCCTGGAAGTTCTAATTGTACCAAAGTCTTGTTGTTGTGTTAAGGCCTGTCAAAACCAGAATGAATGGCAGACAGCCACATCCTTAAATGCAAGTTGCTAACAGCTCTTTGTATACAGACTTTGTTTTACTCTGGACAGAGGTTCTCAATGAAAACCAGACCCATTGGTCAGACGAGTTTTGTTTTATCTGAGAAAAGTGAGGTCCTGTATTTGCCTACAGCGCCCTGTGCAAAGCAGACATTGCCCTGATAAGGATTTCTTGCTGCTGCCATGACAGAGACCCACAGGACTGATAATCTTGTGCCCAAACTCCAGGCAAGTGCCCAAGGTGAAACAGGTGCAAAGATATCGTTCATGCCCGGGGTGAAGGTCTTGTGCTGTGCACCCAACGTGGTTTGCACGCATGAATCCAAGCCCAGTCATCCCCTTTCTGCTGGGTACAAACTTCATCATTGACTTTAGGGAGAGCTAGGCATTACACTAGGCATAGTTATTTTTAATGGCAACAACTGTCAGAAGTCCTAAAATGAAAAAAAAAATTCAGAGGTTATTCAATTATTTCCTTATTATTATTATTAATTATTATTCTCATCATCAAGGTGTTTTCACACATGTTAACAAGATCAGACTGCTCCCAAACTTTTCTCCATGTCCTACTGGAGCCCACCACTGGTTTTTCATCCGTCCTGGAAAAGCACCAAAAAAAAGCGAAAGTAAAATCTGAAGGAAGGGAAGAGCTGAGAAAGCCAAATTTTCTCATTGGCACAGAAAAAGAGGTTCTTCCAAAAGATTTCATTTTGCTTGGAAAGGCAAGTGGTAGTTGTTGAAAGGGCATTTAAGTGGAAAAGGGCCAAGCAGCCCTAGGCAGAACCAACACCCTCAATTGAGAAAGATTTTCAAACAGCAGTACAGTTAAGAAGTAATTAAAGTCAAATAAAACAAGGAAAATAGTGTATACACATTTATTTGAATTCATCTTGGTTAGCATTGACTGAAACCCATGTAGCCTGACATTGGAGACATGCACGGGGAAGTACAACCCAAGTATTTCAGTGCACTTTTGCAACTACAGAAGTTTCTGATCTCAGACATCATTTTATCAACTGTTTAAGCTTAAGCATCTGAAGTTCACTTGTATTCAGAGAAACAGTTTCTGTGGACCCATTCCACAGTATGTTATGCTTACCTGAAATATGGAGAAGTTAAGAGTAGGCTGAAGTAGTAGTGATTATTTCACAGGGATTCTGACGCTGGGCTTTTCCCCTTAAATTTCAGTTCCTGGGCTCATGGAAATTTGGAAATAACTCAGCTTTCAGTTGAATTTAAAAAAAAGTAATCCACAAGATTTCAGCCTTGATGATTTTGAAGGGTAGATAGAAAATACGAGTTAGGTGCATCAACCTTGTTGCCTGGCTTAGACACCAGAAAGGAAATAAAGAAAGAGCTGAAGCAAGTTTTTAATGACTCCTCTAAACTAGTCCTGTTATTTTGGAATCTTCTTTATGATTTTTGGCGCTGGGGGGGAGTAGTGCCCTTAAGAGTGACTGAGCCTGGTTGTGCAGATGCCCTCCACACTTGCAGTTCCCTGTGCTTCACTCCTCTGCCTCCCTTGCAATGTTCTCTTGGGCAAAACTTGAAAATAGAAAAAAAAAATGAAACGAGAAAAGAACATTTTGTCAGCCCAGCTGTGTCATTTCAGTTTTTGCTAGCTGTTGAGGAGGATTTGTGAGGACTCTTTTTGGGAGAAAGGGTCAGGTCAGAGGTAGAAAGCCACTCACCCTTTACCAGAGGCATTTCTAATGCAGGGGCAGCTCTCTGGGGAGTGTCTGTCTGTCTGTCCGTCCTTCCCTCTGGGGCTGACAAGAGGCAGACAGCCTCCCCCCAGCTGTTCCCTCTGTCATGTTACAAATGAGACACTGAATAGCAGCCCTTGGCCTTGAGACAGCTCTTCTCTCTCTAGCTCATTCTACCCATCAATTAATGTCAAGCAAAGATGGTTTGTAACTATTTTATAACTTTTTCAAGAGCGAGACCCTTACGCTCTCGTGAAGAGAAGTCCAGCTCCTGTGTGAGGTAGCTGCCAAAATCTGTGAGTGGTGAGTTACATGTGAGAGCAAACAGGACTTTTGTTTTTTATGAGAAAACGCTCGCCATGCAAATTCTTCCATGGAGAGTTTATCCAGAAAGAGCATCTTTGTTATACATGAGGCTGGGGAACTAAACACCTTTATCCTTTCCCATCAGGAGATGGTACTTAACACTGGTGTTGGACAAGATCTTCTGTCTTTTTGCATTTCTGATGTGCTTTGAAACCTGGTGGCTTTGCCTTTTCTCCATCCTAATGAGAGCAGGCGGCAGTTCGAGTAATTGTTCACCCTTGTAGCTCTTGGCCTGTGCAATGGGTGTGAAGAGTGAGGGGTGAATTATGAGAAAATAATTAAAAATCGTACATGGCGGAGTATTTCCTAGCAGGGAACAGCGAGACGACAGCAGAGGCTTTCAGGCCGTCTCTTACCCACTAACCCTCTCCTTTTGTGCCGACTTCCAGCAATTCGGCTGTGTGTTTTCTTAGGAACCAGCTTCCACCCAAAGGCTACTGAATTTTTCTTAAATGCCGGTTTCTGTCAGAGCTGATAAGGCAGCAGTCAGCCTGCAAAGATAACACAGGGTATGCAGGCTTCTTGGGTTTGTCTTTATTTGGATTTTTTTAGCAATTATTTGACACACGCTGAAAGCTGTCTGGAGACTAGGTTTAGTGGGTGCCCCCTGCCTCCCCCCTTTCTCTTTGGTTCCAAAATGCTTTTAAGGTGATTTGAGGAAGAAACAAAAAAAGAGTGCTAATGGAGCTGGTGAATTAGCAGTGTTTACTGAAGGGATCTGGGAAGGTGGGCAGCTGGGTCTGGATCCCAAGGGTGGCTCTGGGTCTTGCTCTTTTGATGGCTCCAGTTGGAAAACGTTCCCCCCAACCAGGGTTTAAAGAGGGTAAGGAGCAACGAAGAATTGTCCTAAATGCCCAGTCACTGGCCAAAATATGTCACGGTGTAGGAAAGCTTGTGATTAATTGTCTTTTCAACTGCCTCCCCTGACTCTGGCTCCCCTTTTCTTGAAGGGCTATCCCTGTTTGGGCTGCTGCCTTTTGTTAACCTGCAAGGGAGTGTTTACTCTTGGTTTACGTTAACTAGAAAAGAAAACTTTCCAGCCAAAAATATCGATTTACCTGTTGATGCCAATGACTTTGTTATAGGGGGCTGTCACCCTTGGCGTGTGAGATTTCAGCCCAAGAAGCCCTCAGAGATGTAAGGTGTCCCCCCATGCTCTATTCTTGCAGTGACCCTGTGTGTGCCCAGTCTGATGCAACTCTGTGCAACGGTTGCATCATGGGGCAGATCAGGACAAAGATCTGGCTGGAAATCCCACCTGAAAAAATAGAAAAAAAAGATAGTAAGTCATGGCAGAGCCCTATAGCACCTGATTTTGAACACCTCGTTGTTGGTTGTCACACCCCTTGGATGGTTTGTACAAAACATGCAATTATTGGGGGCCGGTTAGCTCAGTCAGTTGAGCGTGGCACTAACAATGCCAAGGTTGCGGGGTCGTTTCCCGTTTGGTCCCCATGTGTTGCCTGATCTAGTCGAGAGGTGGCGTCCCTGGCGGCAGGGAGGCGGGGTTAAAATCATCTCTAAGGTCACTTCCAGTTTAGGCCATTCTATGATTCAGTGGTCTTTATTATTCATTGTATTCTCAGTGATGCTTCACTATGGCTGGAATGAAGGACACCAAACACCAAGTCCCGTTTTCAAGTTCCAGTGCAATTTGTGGGCATGCTTTAAATTAATTAAGCTTCACAGCACTGCTTGGAGGAACATGTTTTATGCCTGCAGCATCATGCAGGCAGCCTAATACGGAGGGTCAGGAGCACTATGGGAACACAGAGGTTTTGTTACGCGCTTCTGCCCAGCAAATTTTTCTTGGTCTTTAATGTAACCTGTCGCATATGAAATTAATTTCCAACATGCATTTGCTCACAAAGTAGCGTTCTTCACACCAGAAATCCATAACAGTAGAAGAAACCACCACCAGATGTCTGTATTTATAGAAAACTGGCATGTTCTGTCTGGCGATGACAGAATATTTCAGTGTATTTATGAAGTGCTCGTGTTTTTAAAAATGTAGAAATCCAGTCAATATCAGTAGAACTATTCATCAGACATCTTGCTTTTTTTTTTAAAAAAAAAATTTAAGCAGCAGAACATGTTTCTTTAGTTGATACAGTACAAAAAAAGAAAAGAAGTACATTTTCCCTGCTTTGTTGTTGCTCTGTTTTTTTTCTCCAGCTTTGCAAACCTCTTGGAGCATCTCTGGCTTTAAGACAAACATTACTAGAATCTTATGCAAATTTGACTATGCATTTCTACATCTGGCACTTTTGCTTGAGAGAAAACTGTTCATGAAGCTGAAAGAATAATTTCCACTTTAGGAGTAGATTGTGCAATATTTTTCAGTTTTCAGAGTAAGCACTTCTTTTGCTTAGATGCCTTTTGTTTGGGTCATTACTGTAAAGAGTCTCAAATTTGGATCTGATCACATTGAGAGTTAAACCTGGATCAAGCCAAAGGTGTTGGAGGGTGTAGGAGCCCTGGCATGGCTGGTGGCTAAAGTGTGAAGGCCATCAGAAGTTGTGTCCTAAAGGCAGTTCAATTCTGTTCCAAACTTTCTGTGTTAGCAGCTAAATGGAGCCACTTGATGCCTCAGCATCAAGACGTTTGCTTATATACCTGACATAGACATTAGGGAATTTTCAGGATTAAAATCTGCAGAGATCTCGACAGCTCTTGGTCAGAAAGTGCTATTGGGAGGCAGGGATGCATACCTGGCAGTATATAAATTGAAGGGATTTAGATAGGTGCCCTTACACATTATGGTAACAAATGAGGAGCTGCAGAGAAACACAAGTGAGGGGGTCTCCTTGTGGGATTTACTACTGGAACACAATTGCTAATCTGTGCAATCTACAAATCAAGGTAATTTGGTTTGCTCAGGCAATTGCTAAACACAGTAGCTTGAAGGCAACTGAGGTTTGGCCTCCCAATCTCTGCTGCATGTTTGTTTTTTACAGAAAATGCCTTTGATATATGCAAGTTGTATTTCCGTGCGTTACAAATGATGGATTCCTCCCCCATATCCTGTGACAGCCTTCCCTGGAGACAGACAGTCTGTGTTGTTTTAGTGAGATGAAGAAAGATTAATGGGAAAGGTTTTGCTAGTGTTTGCAAAGACTTTCAGCAAAAGGGAAAGGCTTGGATTGAGGATTTAGTGAGAATGAAAAAGCGTTCCTGAAACCTGCTGCCTGCGTACGGGGCTCCCCTCTCAAGCAGGCAGCAGCCTGTAAAGAGCACCAGCACAGCCCTGATAAAATGAGGGTGCAAGCCTGACATGCACTCAGCTCCCTCCCTGTGCTCCTGCTCAGGTAGAACTGATCCCCCTTTATCTGCAGGTTATTTTCTGAGCCAGCTGGGCTGATGCATTGAGTCTCTGGGTGAGCGAGGAGCCTCTGTGCTACTGGGGAGTGTAAGAAGGTGGGGACATATGGGGAAGGTGCTCCAGGGGACCCCTTTGTCCCCTCTGTGGAGTCACCCCACCAGACATGGGAATGCTGTCCTGTGGTGTGAGGCCAAGGCACGGCAAGAGGTGTTCAGCTCATGGATTGTCATCTATGTGATGGTGTCTGAGCTGCCCTCAGAGTTGGTGGAGTTGTTAGTAAGCAAGGCATTGAGCTAGTATTGACCAGCTCTCTGCAGACTGTAATGGGACACTGAAATTTAGCTAAATCCTGGCTGAGTCCTGGCCATGTGTGGCTAGTAGGTTGAGAGAGGTTCTCCTCCCCCTCTACTCTGCCCTGGTGAGGCCACATCTGGAATATTGTGACCAGTTCTGGGCCCCTCAGCTCAAGAGAGACAGGGAACTGCTGGAGAGAGTCCAGTGCAGCCACAGAGATGCTGAAGGGAGTGGAACATCTCCCTGATGAAGAAAGGCTGAAGGAGCTGGGTCTCTTTAGCTTGGAGAAGAGGAGGCTGAGGGGTGACCTTATTAGTGTTTATAAATATGTCAAGGGAGAGTGTCAGGAGGACGGAGCCAGGCTCTTCTCAGTGATGTCCAATGACAGGACAAGGGACAATGGGTTCAAGCTGGAGCATGGGAGGTTCCACAGAAACATCAGGAGAAACTTTTTCCCTGTGAAGGTGACAGAGCCCTGGCACAGGCTGCCTGGGAGGGTTGTGGAGTCTCCTTCTCTGGATGTGCTCCTGTTGGACTGGATGATCTTTCGAGGTCCCTTCCAACCCTGAACATTATGCGATTCTGTGTGATAGTTAATGGCGATGCTATGGTGATGCTATATATGGTTACTCCTTGTCGATGCCTGAGGATGCCCTTCACACTGTCTGGACAGACATCTGAGGACAGACCCATGGTACGTTTTGGCCACAATCAGCAAAGTAGCTGCATCTGGGAGCTTCACATGCAGGATAATTGCTACTAAGTGTGTAAGATTATATGTTTGTTTTAATAGGTTTTCCCTCCCTTGGTGATCAATTTATGCCTGAGAGTGGGAAGAATTAATAGCCCTTGGGTCTTTCTCACCAGTATCCGGGGAATTAGCATCTCAGGCAGGAAGGGCTCAAAACTCTGACCTGCAACCTTGTGCGGTGTTTTCTTTGTGAGGCATGGACGGGATGTTCAGTAAATCAGGTTCAGGCAGTTCTGTTTGCCCAAAACAACATAATTTCCCAGCGACCCTGAAAACATGAAAAACATGAATTTTTTTTTTTTTTTTTTTACTTTCTTCCTATAAGCATCCTAGCAGAGGGATTGTAGCTGAATCCAGGAGGAGGAGTTGTGGGTGGTGGATCAGGAGCTGGAAGCAAAACTTTTCTCTCTTAGTGCTACAAATCCTGCCCTTGCTGGCAAGGCTGGTGACGCACGTGGAGGACTTGGTGGCCTTCACCACAGCTAGATATAGGGTTGAAACAACAGCTTCTGCTTCACGGGGTTCGGAAAAGATGGACATGGTAGCCTGGAGCCTCGCTGTCGTGAAAGGGAGCATCAAATCGTGGCAGCAATTGGAAAAAGCCACCAACAAAAGTGCTCTGTGCAGAGCCCTGATGGTCCCTCTGCAATCAAGAGAAGCTCATCCGGCCTCTGATATACTGCAGGGCAGGATTCATTTGGCTTGATCGATTTACCTGCATGGGACTGAGATGCATCATGCCCTAAAAGCACCTTTTCCTCCTGTAAAGGGAGGTGAGGGGCCCCTCAGGTGCCTGTACCATGTCTCGAGAGGTGAAGGAGTCCTGATGGGGTCTGGTTTTGAGCATGTCCTGATGTAAATCAGGAATGGCTTCTTTGAAGTGGAAAAGGAAAGGCTAATTTAAAGCCAATAAACGTGAATTCACCCTCAGGCTTCAGTGAGTGTTGGAATAGGATTAATATGTGAGCCAGCCTGTTTCCTTACACAGGCAAAACTTTTCCGTATGGCATGAAATTCAGCTCGTTGCAGAAGGCTCAGGTACTACGAAACCTGTTTCTTGGGGGCTTGCATGGAGGCCAAAGGTCTATGGACATTATGCTGCTTGTCTGTCTGCACATGGAGAGGTGTCATGGTAAATGAATCCATTACCTAGGACTGTTGATTTAACACCTTTTTCCTACCTCTGGAAGAAGCTTTCTTCCAGGTCTTAAATCTATGTTATCTTCTGCTCCCTTAGCGTAATTGGGGATTTGGGGATTAGAGGATGGGAGCCAATGTCACTGCTGCTTTTCTGCATTTTTGGAATGTGAGGGAAGAGGCTGGGAGTGGAAGAGTTCTTGTGTGTGTGGTTTATTGGTGTGTTTTCGGTAAAGTTTTATTGCTTTGTTAAAAGATGTTGAGCTGTATGATTTATTAGCACTGCCACGGAGCCTGCATTAATGATTATTTCACATTCCATGAGATCTTAGTGGGTCCTGCGCATGGTAAGGTCAAAACTAAGGGGCATTTGACATAGTACTGCTTTCCTTACAATAACAACTGATAACAAGCCTAGAAAATAAGTAAGTCTCTTTGACTGCAGGGTGCGTTATCTTGCAGCAGATATCAACACAGCCTTCCAGAGAGAACTGTTGACCCTTCGCTGCGTGTTGTCAGATCTCTGAGAGGTGCCATGGCAAATCCACATGCACACACGCACTTGAAAGTGCTTTTACTTGCTTAGGAACAGCCATCCCAATGTTAACAGTTATTCCTGTCAAATGCAGTACTGTCTGCTAACCAGGTGGGATCATGGGGTTTGGTTGGGAATAACCAGGCCCAGTTGGCATGACAAAGATCTTGTAAACATTTGTTTTTCTTTTTCAGAGGCATCTGCTAGTAAAAAGTTAGCACGGGCCACTTGATTCCTTCTGGAGTGATGGGTCAAGTTGCGAGGCTGGGGCTGGCTGGTCTCCTTCACACCTGAAGTGGTTTGTGATTCTTTGACTATTTCTGCTGCACATTCAGAGTTCTTTAAAAAAAACAGTGGATGTTTTATGACAGCAACTTTTACACTGCTGCAATGCTGCAGCAGCTGAATCTTTAAGAATATCAGTGATGATTGTAACTCTCTTAATAAAAGAAATATCTCTTGAACAAAGAACTCTGTTTTGGGTGATTGTCATCTGGCGTGGTAAACTAGTTACCTAGGTTTGCATTTAACCTTGCAGATTTGGTTAGGCTAGCATGGAGCGACAGGCCGTCCGTGGCAACATCTGTACTGGTGGAGATAAGACAGCCATCATACCCTCTGCCAGCTCTCCCCTGCTTCCAAAAGCGGATTTTACAATGTTTTGTTAATTTTTCACAGGCTACTGCTGGCCAAGTGGAGACATTCCTTGTCTGTTATTCATGGGGAGAAACGCTTGATTAGGGCTCCTCTTCCTGGAAACATCAGTGAAGCTGATGCCCTGGATCCTCTTCCTCAGATAAGATTAAGAGCATTGAAATTGGCACGCTTCTGGCAGTGGTTCTGTCTGTCTTAAGGTGGTAACTGCAGAGAGGCCGTTTTTGAGGATGATACATTTTTCAAAAGTTTTTTCATATCATTTGTCAAGCACCATTCGCTGGTGCTTGTTGGGGGCAGAGAACGCACCTAACCGAGATGGATTTTTACTTTTTTTTTCCACATTGTTTCTTTCATTGGCCCTGGCTGTGAGGGTTGCGGCTGTGAAGAGAATGAGTCACTCATTTGTTTGAAGCTGTGAAGAAAGGTTCTGCATGTTCCCGTTGATATTAAATAAGAAGCTGTGATGTTGGTGGTTTCCTTTTCTCTTGCTTTCAGTGTATTTGGTTTTCCTATCAGGGAGGTCAGGAATTCATGTTTCGAGGAGGGAGGAATCGTGCAGTCTTTAGCACTTTTTGGCTGCCCATCCCAAACTGCTGTCATCCAAGCACTGCGGAGCCTGTCAGCTGGGCATTATTTTCACTTGCCGTTTTTGTGGGGAACCTGCCTGACATTTCAGCTTCGTGGGTTTGTTTTTCTTCACTTATTTTTATTAAAGTCACTGACCAGTGCAACCCTGGAAGGCAGCCAGGCTTTATTTCATGGTGTTACAGTTTGAAGGATGTGAAGATCAGCGCGCACTGTTAGGGTGGATGATCTGTCCTGCCTGGCACAGAGCTGGGAGTTTCATCCAGTTAGGGGCACAAAGCTGAGTTTGAACAAACTCATTATAGCATCTCTGTATATGATTACTTCCCTGCAGGCAAGTAAGGGGCACAAAGCTGAGTTTGAACAAACTCATTCTAGCATCTCTGTATATGGTTACTTCCCTGCAGGCAAGTAGGGGACAGAGGTGAGTCCAGTAGTCTCCTTTCAAAAATGAGGAAACCTAATTTTGCATTGTTTTTCTTAACAAATCCCGCTGACTTTAGCCTAGTGGGTTTTGCCTTTTGGGGATCTCTTACTTAGTAAAATACTGAAATGATTCCCTAGGTGTAGGACTGATCCACGAGAAAGATTCTTTTCTCATCCCCCTGGTGATGTGACAGACTGCATCCTCCTCTGTTTCACTCCCCATTGGTAAATTTTCTGCAGAGTAGTCACTTGGGGACATATGTGTGTATGCTTCAAGTAAGATTTAAGCACCAGCCAGTGTCTTCTGCTTAAAGCTGGAACAGCAGCTTTTACTCTTCAAATAAAATCTGACCCCCAAGGGGCACATCTCCACCTGACAGTGGCACTCCATGGTTTCCCCATTATTTTTGCTTTCACTGGGTATCTAATTAAAAAAGAAAAACCATCCCATCCTCATCCTCACCAGAGACCATATGCAGAACTGACTTTAGTTGGTTGGTGCAAACGCAGCTTTTTAAAGTCAAAAATGTGACTGAAAGTGATGTAAAAGCCATGTTCTTCAAAGACAAAACACTGACCCATTTTGCCCTCATGGTTCTGGAAGGGATTTCATCTTGTGCAAAATGCATTTCCCCCTGGTCCCCCTCCTCTCACCCGGAGCTGTAAGTCCGCTTTTGTTAGGCCAGTGTCGTGGAGCTAAATCCTGGAAACGTAATTTATTCAAAGTGTTCTGCACACATGTAAATGGGCAAAACTTATTGACAGCTGAGTTAAAGTATCTCTTTCTTCTGCGTAACAAGGCGCTTTTGCTGAATCTTTCAACCACTGGCTTTGTTCCTCAGACGAGTGAAAAGACCTTACGTAGGGGACACAGGCAGGCAAGGAAAATGCCGCCACTGCATGTTGTGTGTCTGCACAGTCGCAAATTTGCAGGCGTAGAGGTCGGCAGCACCTCTCCCCACGTGTGCATCCACATCACATTGGAAGGGGTATGCGTGGTGCACAAATCTGGGCCTATACTTGATGTAAGAAGAGCTGCCCTGGCTGCACACATGGGCACTGTCTGTGTACGGGCTCCTTTGAAAAGCTCCAAGTTGGCCGTATGTCTACCTTTAACTGTGCCTAACAGAACAGTCCCCAAAAGGATCTTGGTATTCGTGTATTAAATTCCAAGCACACAGCAAATTTAGCTGCACTTTCTGCTGCTTAAGCACTGCTCTCCTCCTCCGTACAAGGCCTTGAATTAGCTAATTAAAATCTAGTGGAGAGAGGGAAGAGTCTGCAATGTAGTGAACTCACCAGATTTCTGAGGTCATTGCTGGTACAGAGCTCCCTCACTCTGTCCCATGAAAAGATTTTTAAGTATTCATTGGAAATCTCCCATGGATTTAACTTCTTCCTTTGTTTTGCTTTGCAGTAAAAGCTTGATTGAAAGTGGCTGTGGCAGCAGTAATGCCTGGCTGAGTTTGGAGAAAACAAGCTCTAGGCCCATTTAGACGTTTCATTTGAAAGCAGCTTCCATTATCTCCTATTAGGGGCTGTGGTTAGTAAGTAGCAGGGTAAATGTGTGTGTGTGTTCATCCATTATGACTTCTTTATCAATTTTATAATTTCAATCACTAGTTTTTGGATTGGATTATATATTTAGTTTTTTATATATATTTATATATAGTATATATACACCATATATAGTTATATATATGCACACTATATATAGTTATATATATATATAGTTTAAGTTGGATTATATATTTTTTTAATATAGGTAATTAATGCCTGAAAAACTTGAATCCGGTTTTCTAACGATAAACTTTGATCCAGGACTGGAGCAGTATTAAGCCAGTTGATTCCAGAGTTAAAATACAATTTATTCTACTCTATCCATCCATCTTTTAGAATTTCTTCACCATCCCATGAAAGAAAGCTGATGAAAACTTGGAAATTTTTTCCCTTGTTACATTTTTTGAGGGAGACAAAGTCTTTAAACCTAGAATTGGTATTTAAGGTATCAATTAGCATAACCTGATCAATGTTACCTCACATTTTATTAAATGTTTTGTTTTCTAACAAGCCTCAATTAACACAGATGACCATTTGAAGAGAGGAGCAGTTCTCCTGGGCCCCGGCAGCGCAGCCCCTCTGACTTCAGTGGCAGTGGATGGAGATTTTGAGTTTGGCTCAGTAAAAGTAGAGTAGATCAATACATGAAATAGTTGCTATTTATTTAAGGACGTGTCTGGAATTGTTTTGTCTTATCCCAGAGCAGGTAGGGCACATGGAGGCAGTGCTCACTTCTGCAGCATATCTCAAGCACGAGGAAAATTCTGCCTTTGCAGCTGTTGCTGAAGCATGCTGCCTGCGTTGGGACAAAGAACTATTTGTCAGCAGTCTGTTTCATATAAAAATTATGGATTTGCGTGAGTTTAATTTTGGAGACCTTCTCTCTGCACGTCCTTTCCTGCTGCTGGCTGCCCACTGCCTGCTCACTCTTCTCAAGCCGCAGTGAGCCAATCAGACTTCACATGACTGAAAAACAATGCAAAAAAAACATTTTCTGCTGGATTAATGACCTGAATCTTCCTTCTTACAGCAACAGTACCTAGAGAGCGACCACACTCTTTAGGACAAGAAAAGCTCAGTTTGATTTTTGCTTCAGCATTGCTTTGGACTTAGATCTTTTCACGTTCACAGCTGAATCCCTAGAGGTATTTAAAAGACATGTAGACGAAGTGCTCAGATACATGGTTTAGTGGTGGACCTGGCATTGCTAGGTCAACGGTTGGACTCAATAATTATGAAAGTCTTTTCTCGCCTAAGCAATTCCATAATTCTATGAATCTAGATGCCTTCCCAGTGTTTGTTAGAGTTACTTGGTTTCATCTTTGCAATTTGAGCCGGAGTTTGGAAGGGCTAGAGTTGAGGTCTTTGAGTTCTTCACGGAAGTGAGAGGTCTGATTCTGTGGTGCTTTCTATTTTTGTTGGGCTAATGACAGGAAAATGCCGCTTACTCTTCATATTGATAGGAGGAAACAGCTCCTAAAAGTACCCTTTTTGTGAAGGCTTTTTGTAGCTGCTGGAGAAATATCAAGAAGGCTCTGTGTGAGGACAGGAGTGCACTCCACTTCCAGAGCCTGCCAGAGGAGGTGGGAAGGAGTAAGATGAATCCTATGAGTCACAAGGCAATTTACCCACCACTGTAGGTTCTCCTCACAGGTCATCCTTACCTAGCACAGAGAAAGGTGACTTGGGACCATGTTAGGCCTTGTTCATCACTCACACAAACTACTCAAGTTGGAGGCTATCCTTGAACCAAGGATTTCTATGTGCTGGACGAAGCAGGGAGCATTGAGAAGGGGCAAGAAGCAGGAGAGACCTCTGAACTCTCTGGGGTGGATGTTAGTCCTACCCCATGATGGGCAAAAAGAAAGCTGATTTTTTTCCTCTGAGCCTGTCTTTTGACCTCTTTAAAGAGTGAGGCTCCTGGGCTGACCAAGCAACATGCTCTGAGGATTAATTTTAAATTAACCAAAACCGAATTCTTTAGTGAAGCCTCATTCTTGGGGGGTGTTGATGCTGTCAGGCTTGGTCAGGGCCTCCCCATGGCTGCACTGAGTTTATGAGTGCAGCCGTGAAATTAACCATTTAACCATGGAATGACTTTTTATTTCATTTAATCTTCCAAAACTGCTATTTATGCTAAAGCATTAGGATTGCTGGGGTTCCTAACGCAGCATTTCCTTGGCTCATTTCCTGCCCAGCTGTTGTCCTCTCCATCCCCTTGTCCCCTGGCTGGGTGGCAATGTGCCCTACAGCTGTGCAGAGGTCACACCTGCAGCTCTGCAGTGGCCACCTCAGCCCATTCTGCTCGTCAGGGAGCTGGGGCCAACCATAGCCCGTGACTGTCTCCCCCCCGCCATACCCAGCATTGGCTCAGCTGCTATCACGGCCATCAGGGGCTTTATCTCCAGGCCTGGTGTCTGACGAGGCTGTCATAGGGCAAGAGCACTTAGTGGAAAATGATTTATACTAATTAGGTGGCTTGAAGGTTTCTTGTGGAACAGTAGGAGGGAAGACAGAGAGGTCAGTTGTCTTTATTCTCCAAAAAGCCATCATCACCTGATAAAGATTCAACTGCCTTAAGTTTTGAAGAGGATGTTTCATGCTGCTTCAGCCAAAGCTGGGAGTGAAGACTTCAATCTTGTGACCTTTGTTCTCTAAAGAGCGTGTCAAGTTTTGGCTGTGCTGCTGGCCTTGACTTTTAATTGTTGAAGAGGATGTGAGATCAGCCCCAAGCTTTTGTGCTGCAGCTTACCCGGTGAGAGAGGGGAAGTGCTGTGCTTCTCTGCATACCACTGCCACAAACTAATTTGAAAAAAACCCACCCCGTGACCAGCTCCCTCAAATAATGAGCTACCTCTTAACAGCAAAAATTGAAGCAAAATAAGAAAAGATGGCTTAGGGATGGGAAACTTGATGATTACAATAGTTGTGTTATTATGCAGGATCTGACATCGTGACGCATTAGTGGTTTGCCCTTAAATTGGATTATTTTTTCAGTATAAATTTAATCCCTATTTGATAGGCCAAAGCCTCATTGTCTTCTTCAGTAGTGACATGTGAGGTATCAGAATTTGTCTGCCTAATTCCCCCAATGTCTCACACCCTCTTCTGACCTACAGAAGGAGGACATAGCATCATGGCTTTGTGAAGGGCCAGCACCCTGCCAGGATTTGGGGAAAAGGGCCTTGTTCTGTGGGTAGGTGAATACTGAGCTCTGTGAGGCATTCCTCTACCTTGCTGCCTGCCCATCATGTGCTGCTCTGGTCGGGGAAAGAGACCTACGGCAGTCTGCAATCTCCTTTAGAACCATTTCTATAAATGAGGTGCCCTTGTGTACCATGTAAGACCATCTGCTATATCCTCTTTTGACTTGGCACCCTCCTCCTGCCCCTTGTGCTGGTGTTTGCAAGGAGGTCCTTGGAAGGTAACTATCCATGCTCTGCTGTCTTTTCTAGACAGTATAAATGATTTAGGGCCCTTTTATCCGTATTCTTTGGCCCTTTTACTTGACATAAAAGTGCTAGAATATGACTCAAAATTCCTGTGTTTCTCTGCAAGAAAGAGCCAACCCTAAAAGGTGCTTTCTCCTTTTACCCCCAGCATGGCAACCCTCTCACTCATGGTGGTGGGTAGTCATTTTCTGGCTGACCTCGCCAAGGATAGTCCCCAAAGTGTTGACTAGTTACTATCTTGGTTTCAGGGTCACTGAGATACGCCCTGCGAGAAATGGTGCTCAGGAACTATCTTTTCTCTTGACAAACATCTCCTTACAACCTTGCTGCTCGTGTGGGTTATGTGATTTCCAAGCTGGCCTGGAGCCTAGAAGTGAACTCATAGGCCTCAAGGAGCAATAAGTGCTGCAGTGTTCTAGCCAGCCCAGCCAAACTCTGTGTGTGTGTGTGTATGTGTGAAAGCACTTCCCAGCAGACCGGCTATCTGGAATGATAACCTACCTGGCCTAGCTCCATTCAATAGTGATATCAGCTGCAATTCTGTGGTCCCATCAAAAAAAAACCCAAGCCAGACAAAGATAGTTCCTCCTGAAAAATATCCTGTTTTAAACTGCATGAATGTCACTTGTAGGTATGAGTTGAACAAGTCTCTCTCAAGCTTAGCTTTATGTCACCTGCAAAGGAACTGTGGGGTAAGCTGAGGTCCAAGCTGTCAGTGAGGGTGTCCTAGGTAATCAGTCTCTGAATCGGCTCCCCTCTTCCAGGTGCTGCAATCTTTGCAAGTGTTACAGCAAGGGGATTTGAAGACAGAGAATATGCTTGTGATGGGTTTGGAGGGCCTCTAAGCAAAGCCTCTAACCTGTGGGTTGGAAACAGTCTGTTCTTTTATACTTGCATTGTGCTCTCCTATAACTGGCTCTGGAGATGCTGGGCCTTGAGAAAACAAGGAACTTGTAAAGGTGTCGAATTGTTCTAGTATGAGTCGAAAGGAGCTGTGAGTGCTTCACAAGCCCATTAGGAGTGAAAAGCCTGTCTTATGGCACCAGAGTAGTTTTGTATCTGGCTAGAGCCCAAGCATGAGGGAGGAGAGAAAGGCAAGTTTATGCATTTGCATTTTCCAGAGGTCTCTTAGAGCTTCAGATCATAGGATTGATGAAGAATTTGATTTGGGTCCATCCTTGTTTTACAGTGTCTTCATTGGTTAGTTGCTGCCTGAAGAGGCTGTCAAATGGAGTCTTTGTGGAGAGTATGCTGGGCTATGGGCTAGGAGACCTGGTGCGGGAATCATCCGACCTCTCTTAGGTGCCTGCATTGTCCCGAGATGAGCAGAGTCTCTGAACCAGTGGTACAGGGAGCTGAAGAGACCTGCCTTGAATGTTGATGGCCATGTTGTTTAAATCTAGGCTATTATTCAGTTCCTCAAACGCAGATACCTGGTACATCAGGGCTCTTACCCAAGACTGCTACCCTGTGAGAGTATAGGCATGTTATATGTTCACTGTCCTATCTGCCAGCTTCATGTGGATAAACCCTGGGCATCCTATGTTTAGAGTGACTCAAGGCCCTAAAATCAGGAGAGCTGTCTCCCATCCCTGTGTCTACCCATGAATTTGCCACTGAGTTATGCTGGTGTGTTGGCAATTAACTTTGTAATTACTGTTGGCCTTAGTATATTTCCCACTTTTATGACTGTTCAAAAAACCAAGAAAATGAGATTAGATGTAAATCCCTGATTTCATATTTAAAAGGTTTTTATTTTTTTAGTCCTGAAACCCTGATACTTCTCCAGAAAAGCTTCGTAAGCTTGCTAGAGTACATTCAACAACACTAAAGCCTGGCAGCCAAGAAGTCAGTACTGGGAAAAATAATTTGATCTAATGAGTTTTGGCCTGATATGAAGCAGCAGCAGCACTCAAATGTGGCTTTAGTGCCCTGCTTCCATGGCCATGATCCTGATTTTCTTGGATATGCTTTATGGAAGGGCAGGGCATCACCCAGTCTGGGCTGTCTCTTGGAGAGCTCTCAGAGGAGGAGGCTGCTTCTGAACACCTTTACGTATAACCTTGTCAAGCCTCTGATTTTTATCCACCTCTTCAATGGGATACAGTTGAAAAATATAGTGAAAAGGTTAGAAAATACTGATATTACATAGACCTCCAGGTTTTCCCATTTACTGGTACTGACCTGCCCTGACAAGCCCTTCAGATGTCACAGCTTTTTTCTCCCAGCTTCCTGACAGAGGGTGCACATCATTTCCCAGAGAGACTTCTGCCAGTGCCAGGAAGGGAGACAGTGTTGCTTTGCTCAGAGTTGTCCTTGTGCTTTTTCCTCCCTCTTGTTACTGAGATAAGGAGTCCGTGAAAGACTGTGCAAAGCACCATGTCGGTTTAATCAGCATACGAGGGAGAAACTAGATATGCCCTGTTAGTGCAGTCACAGTCCAAGCATGAAATTAAGTGGAGGTGGGGGTGGATGGGATGGAGAGAAATGCTGTCCACCTCTCAGGCATGCAGCTGAGAGTCCACAGAAAGGGGGAATTGAGTGAGTGCCCTTGCAGAAAGCCTTTTGGAGCCTGGCAGACTGGGGCTGCTGTGTCTTGCAATTATTGCACATAGTAACTCAAAGTGGGTCACGCTGCAGTTTTGTGTGACGGTATTAAATGGCACTTTGGGAGAGTGTGTGTGCTGATTACAGCTGGTGAGGAACGCCATCGCTTTAAGAGGGGTGAAAAAGAAGTGAGAACGAAAACATTTTCTTTGTGCCTTGAGGGATGTGAGGATAGTGTTTTTTCCTGTGCCCCAGAGATCAGTGGAGAGTTACACTCACTCAAACCAAGCATCAGAGCCAGAGGCTACATGTTGACATGCGATTTAGTGCAACCTGTCTGCTTAAATGCTTCTTGAAACCATGGGGGCTGTGGGCTGGCAAATACCACCTCTCCTGAATTACTGTGAAGCAGTGCTACCAAATGGTTTGGGTCCTTCAGCCCAGAGCTGGCAGTGTGATTGTGTGTCTAACACGGGTATTTTGAGCCTTTACAAGCTGGTACCGCTGCTGAGAGACGTGGTCCTGCCTGCCTGCTGCCCCTGACCATCTACCAGCCCTGCTCTACCCTTCCCTTAGGGCTGCTGCAAGCAGTTGCAATAAACTGACCTAACTTAAAACCAACTTCAGCCACTGTGGCGATTTAGGCCAATGCAAGTTAGGCAACTACAGCCCTCCTTTCCCCTCATGGCTGTTTCACACGGATGCAGGATGAGGCTACGTTAGTTAAAAGCAGTCTGGGAGCTCAAACCTTTCCTACTAAGCACTAATACGCTCATCTTTGCCTAGTTAGGGAGAATTTATCAAGAAGCTGGTGCAGGTTGAGATTTTACTGCCTGTCCTGCAGAGCTTCCCAGGTAGATGGCTAGAAGCTTTATACAGGAGAAAGAGGGCTCTAGACTACAGTTGTAGTCCTCTTCTCTTGAAGCTATGATGCACATGATTCATATGATTTTTGATTTCTGTTGCCTATTAAAATGAATTGTCTTCTTGACTGTGGAAGTAAAAGGAAAAACTAGAGGAGAATGTGATTCAGAACTCCCTCTCAGCTGGAGAAGCCTCTCTTTAGACACTAATTTTGCCATCAAGTTTGGCATTTTGCATTTTCTGTAGTAACTTGAATGTACTCTTTAAGCTTAAAAATTGAAAATATTGTAAAGCTAATCACTCCTGACAATATTCAAGTTTTACTAGATGTTACAGATATGGCAGTTGTTATTGATATGACAGTTACATGGGGAACCTGCAAAAAGACTGTTGCAATGACACAACTTGCTGCCCTGATCTCTGCTGTTTAATCATCATTCCTGTTTGCATGCTGAAGAATGCACTTTCCATCTCCTTCAAAACAAACGAATTATGCAGAATACTTTTATTTGCATCTTCTTCTTGTCTTAAAACAAAGCATGGTTTTAGTAGCCTCAGCCTACCCTCTGAGCTCTTCTGTGTGATTCCTTATTGAGGTGACAGTCCTGCTGAAATTGCACCTGTGGTGGATAGGTCTTTAAATGCTTTATGGAGGCAGTCAGCTCCCTTGTTCCTGCTTTACAAATCCAAGGTATAGGGAAGAGCTTTCACTAAACCAAGGAGAAAGGAAAAGAGAGTATGATCCACCTGATAGTTGGTGGCAGCGTTGTAGATCGGTGCTAGATCACCCCAGCTCAAACTTGTGCTGTCTGCCCTCCCTCACATGGCTCTGCATTTGGGGTTGGAGGTGCTAATTTTTAAGGTATGAAGAAAGAACTGAATTTTGCCTATCTTATTTTGTGTGTACAGCCTTCAGTGTACATGTCTAAGTATGTAAATTTGCAGATATGGAGTGAACTCCCCAAAACAGGGCCATGGCCAAATGAAATTTCATAGATAAGTGAAGATAAGGATGCTCTGGTGAAAGGGGCTTCTCCTGTACACTGGAGAATTTGACATTCTCACTGCTGCTCATGTATGTAGCTGTGTAGCATCCTTGGGGAAATCATGTCATAGCTCTTTCGTTTCTTATCCTTAGTTATTCTTATTAGTTCCCTGAGTGCTTCAATTAGGACAAGAAGAAAATAGGCTCAAGTTGCACCAGGTGAGGTTTAGAATGGATATTAGGAAAAATTTATTTACTGAAAGAGTGGTGAGGCATTGGAACAGGCTGCCCTGGAAAGTGGTGGAGTCCCCATCCCTGGAGGCATTCAAAAGATGAGTAGACGTGAGAGAGAATCACAGAAACATGGGACATAATTTAGTAGTGATGGTCATATTGGGTTGACCATTGGACTTGATGATCTTAGAGATCTTTTCCAACCGTAATGATTCGACAAATTCAGCCCCAGCTGGACAGCTTACCCCTGGTGTGGGAAGGAGCTTTCTGTAAATTATATGAAATCATGTGGCTGTGGGCACTTGTTCGGACTTGATCGAAAAGACCCTCTGCTTTTCTGTCTGCTTCTAGTTTGAAGCCAGGTTGGAAAGGGACAGAAAACAGCATATATTGCCTTCAGATGTAGTCCTCGCTGCTGCTTTTTCCATTTTGACATCCCATCTCCCAGCAGCCATGCAGCAGGTCAGTCCCGACCACATCGGCATCAACCCTGAGCAGCTGCAGGCGGGATCAGCTGAGCTGCTTTGCTCTGAAGCAACACGTGGATCCTCCCCGTTCACCCAGACCTGTGATCTCTGCCATTCTCCAGCCTGGTTCCCCAAATTCCCCGCCGCCTCCCCTGCCCAGACCCTTTGCATGCAGCGTGGTGGTGAGCGATGGGGCCGCACAGGGCGGTCTCCCTGCCAGACACTCGGGCGTCCG
>NW_009715431.1:90962-146000 GCF_000703405.1 Apaloderma vittatum | reverse complement strand
GCCAGCTGCCCGGCTCCCTTGGGCTGACAAAGGCTGGGGCTGCTGTGGGAGGAAGTGTGTGCGGCTCCCAAGGGGAAAAAGGAGAGCGAGCACTTTGTATCACTTGACAGGAAGGCCTCTGCTTGACAAAAAAGCGCTGCTGACAGGCTCCAAAAAGCAGCCTCGGGGCTGCTATTTCCCAAGCCAGCAAGGCATTGGTGAGCCTTAGTGCAGAGGGGTTAAATAGATGGGCGTGTGAGCAGGATCCTCGGGTGTTTGCAGACCTTTGCAGGTGTGTTGCTGACCTGTGCGTGGCTCTTACTTCCCAAAAGGTGAGTGAATTTTCCACCTGTCCCTCCCAGCCTCTGGTTTCTGTGCAGCAGCTGAGGCATTGGGGATGCCGGCAGCTTGGGAAGCGCTTGCCAGAGTTTTCGCTTCCCCCCTCTGCTTCCTCCCCCTTCTCTCCCCAAGGCTTGCACAGCAGTGAAGTAATCTGTGACATTCAGACAGCGGGAAGGGGAAGCCGCTGCAAAATAAAATAACAGCATCAGGAAGCGGCACCGTGCTCTTTCCCGCTCCCAGCTGGGAAATGACAACACTTCATTCAGCGGCTCAAAGCCTGTCGCTGGTGCAGCCCTTGCTGAGCAGGGCTGGATAATAACTTCCCTGGCTGCCCCTGCTCTCCGCTGCCTGCCCAGTGGGCTTGGGGATACTGGGAAGATGAGACAGGCGAGGTGCCAGCAAAGGGTAGCTTTAACAGCGGGTGCCGCACAGTAACACCTGGCAAAACAGTTGCTGAGGTTTATAGCTTCTGTGAAGACTCTGGAGGGTGTTTCTTTTACGTTTTAATTCCTGCTAGTTACATTTTGCAGGAAACCCTGGGCCCCCCCTTCCTTTTATGGTGGCTGTTACTTTTACAGATGTATTGCAACCCAAAGTTTCACAGCCCAAATCCAGTGTGTAATGCGTCAAAGCGAGACCGCTGGAGGCAAGCTGACCGCTTGGACAGGTGGTGCATACATTCAGAGAGAGATTTTTCTCTCCTCCTCCCCTTCTCATTGCAAACCGACCTCTGGGTGCAAGGCCCTGCCTCTCTAGACAGGTGTCTGTGTGCAGGAGGCTGGTCCTGCACTTCATCTGTGGTTTCTCTTTAATGTGCATGAAAGTGCTGGGAAGTCGATGAGCCTTCTTTTGTAATCTGCCCAAACCAACAGCCAACAACCAGCTGAACTGTAGCTCCCAGGCAAAGGAGGCAGTTTTTCCCTGGAGTAATATAATCCTAGAAGGTGACACACTTAGTTTTGTGGATGCTCAGGTTTGCTAGCCCCAATCTGACAGTGCAAGAAGGACCTGGAAGGGAGTGTGTGAAAAAGTGGGGGTATCATCTAACTGTAGGTATCTAATTTGAGTATCGAAGTGAGGACTCAGAGCGGTGTCTACTCTGTCCATTAGCTGCACAGGAGGGTAAAGATAGGCGGCATAAATAGCTCCAGACATTTGAGCTTACAGGATAGCCTCTGGAGGGAAACAGTGCTGAAAATGCCATTGCTTTAATGATCAGAACTGGGTTGGACAGTACACCAGCAAAGAGCTCATGTGCTGATGAAACACGAGGTCTCATAGTGAAAAATCTCTGTCATTACCAACCCTGCTAATCTGAACCAGAACTGTTTCACTGCCTTCCCTAACAGCAAGCAATTCTTCAAAACAACCTTAATTTTCCCTTCTTCAGTGCTTCTTCCCTATCTAAAACATTAGGAGGGAAAAAAAAATCAACTTGGCACATCTGGCCCAATGAGCAGAGGCTGATGCCACCAGCCAAGCACCTTAATGCTGATAGCAAGATCTACAGACTTCAAATCCTCAATGGCAGATGATATTCTTTGTGCACGACTGGAATGCAAAAATAAGCAAGGCAAGAATTCCTTTGTTAACTGGAGTCCTGAACTGGAGATCTGCTGCAGGTTTAATACCTATTCTCCTCTGAATCTGAAGGGACACAAAGGAGTCAGTGCTTGGTGATGGGCTTGAGGTTCCCAGAGAATTTCTGTCTATTGTTAGGGGTACCCACAGATTCAGCTCTGGTGGGCCTGTCTGTGGCTGTCCACAAGCTCTCTGTAATCTTGTGATTCCTATCTAACTCTGTCCCCTAAAACTGCTTTTGGAAATTACAAAGCAGAAACAATTGCAAGTAAAGGCATGGGCAGCGTGAGGGTCTGAGCTGCCTTGGGGTGGGTGGCCTCGCTGCTATCTTCTGAGCTAGCCTGTGCCAGTTTGGGCTCAAGCTGGCAGAGACATCTGCTCGCTCATGGTCCTTGTGCTGCTGGGTGGGCACTGGTGGGAGGTGGGAGGATGCCATGTGAGTGGCTGTTCTGAAGTCTGCTTTTGGAGGATGGTGTGGATGAGGTTGCTGTTTGATAAGGGTATTTAAAAAGGATTGGGTGTTCAATTGGAAACAAAATATTGCCCGCCAGGGACTCTCAAGGATGGCTTTTGAGCCTAGCCTGCAGCTTATCTTCTAGGGATCCTAGACCAGATTTTCCACGGACTTCAGTTATGCAGTTCTTGCTATTAAAATGCAATCGCTTTTTTCCTTTTTTTGTCAGATCCCTTTCATAGTGGCCACTTTTTTTAGCAAGCACCAGTGACTAAAGAATTTCAGAGTAACAAAGTTAGTGGATCCCCACAGGTTGCTTCTCTGACTTCTCACCCTTCTTTTTGCTGTGACTTGATGGTGTTACCTGAGATGATGTCATCTCACCATTGTGCTGTCATCACTGGACGTGCAAAGGAGCGTAATACTCCATGGCTTGTAGGGTACAGGGTGGCCATGTAAAATAACAAGCCAGTCCCACAGCTTGCTGAGGAGTTTAGCCCACTGTAGTCAAGGCTCTTTCCATCCATTGGCTTTGGGGATTGTCACTTCAGCCCTTCACATGGTACAGCCTGAGTGGTTACCCCATCTGCATGGAGCTGATGACATAAATGTCTGTCCGTGTTCCAGTGTGGGTTTTTTTGAGTTGCTTCTGAATGTTAAAGCCAGTTTGTGTTTTGCACCTGTTCTTTATCACGCAGGCTTCGCCACTGTCAATCCTCTTGCAAGTCCTTATTTTTACTCTTTTTGATGGGTATTTCTTTTCCTCTACCCCTCATCAGTCTCGCCAGGCTTCTCATCCTGCAGTACAGCTAAATCTGGAGAGTGTTGGACTCTTCACCTGCACCCCAAATGAACACAAAATGAACGCAGTTTTTCTTCGCCAGGTGCCATAAGCAAGCAAAAGTATTAAATGATGTCACCATCTACTGACGGTGCTGTTTTGCTCCCAGTTTGCTACAGAAAGTGAGAGTGTAGCTGGAAGGTTTAAAGAGAAGGCGCCTGGCACATAAGTCTGGACCGTGTGTGCCCCAAAGCCGTGTTTCTTTATACAATGAGTTGGATTTTTAAGTGTCTGCTTGCTTATGGTTGTACAAACTTGTTCAAACTTGTGCAAAGGGTGATGTGACCTGCCCTTAGGGTGGTTCCTGCTCCTGCAGTCAACCTGCTGGGGGACCTTGGCCAATTCATTCCATAGCTCTGTTCATCCTACCATTTGGACTTGATCTCTTGTTGTGTGTTTGCACCGCACCTGTTTTGATCGGGGCTGTGATCCTGACTGGGACCTTGTGAGAACTGCCGTAGCAATCATGACGTAAAACCCTCCTGTGTTGATGTGACAGGACTTTAACCTATTTTTCATCACTGGAAATGATGGAGTATAGCAGAATGACAAATATACAGTCTATCTTTCCTGTGTATGTAATTGCATTAGCTCAGATATAGAGAGTGAAAAAAAATCAGGGAGAAGAACTATTTTCTGTCAGAAATGGCAGTCCCATCCCGTTGAAATGGAAGCGCCTTGCAGAGTTATGTTGGATTTACTAACTTCAGACCTAAATGATCCTCTTGAAAGCAAGGCTTTCCCTTTAAGACAATTTCGACACTTCACATGTTGCTGCCGTTCCATTTCAACCTGAATTTCAAAATCTCTGAAATTATATGTGAAGCAAAACTCGTGGAGCCAAATGATCTCAGTTGTGTTGTCCGCCTCGGTACGGGCTCCACATTCAGCCCAGGTCAACAAGCCTCATCTGTAGATAAAGAGCTATTCTGGTAAAGTGCATGGAGAAGGGACGTGTAAATGCAATAAAACCTTAAATTTATGCAACATATACCCGCGACTGAGCCTCCTCTCCCCTGGAATTGGAGCTTCTAATCTGTTTTAGGAAGTAGTTCTCCTTAATTTAAAAATAAGGCAAAACTGCCAGTAAATAAATGGGCTGGCCTGACATGGAGGCAGCAGCAGCTCTGCTGTGGGGGCACCCGGCAGTTCTCAGCAGACGGAGACACTGCTGCCCGCTAATGGCTCCGGCTCGTTAATCTGAAACCGCTGAATGCCGGTCTTGGGACGGTTTTTAAATAGCAAGTCAAGAGGGAAACCACGTTTGTCTGGGGGCTGAGGAGGCAGCCAAGCCTGAGATAGTGCCGCTTGCCGGAGTGTCTGGACAGCATGGACGGAAAAGCCCTCCTCTTCCCACCATCCAGCCCCTGCACGGGTTTTGGCTTCTAAGGTGATTTTTTTCAGATAAATGCCTGCTGGTGTGGAGGTCGGGGGAGGAAGGGGAGGAAAAATTGATTGCCAAGGCAGAAAAGGGCCTGTGCTTCATTCTCTCTGCTGAGGCCGAGGTCAGGACCTGCTGCAATGGCTGCCGTGAGGAGCTGGGTAGGGTGCAACATAACGGGTAGGACATGACGCGGTGGATGTAACATGATGTGGTGGGTAGAGCACAGTAGCTGGTAAACTCCTGAGGTGGCTAGTGGGCCTGGTGTTTGTGAGGAGGGCCAATGCTGGCGGGCAAGGGTCAGCGAGCAGAGCAGTGAGCGACAGAAGGGGGAGAGGGGAAGGTCTTGGTGATGAAGGAGCCAGCTCCAGGGCTGTGAGCAATGAGGACACCAAAGTTTTCAGGGTAAAAGGGATGAAAGTGCAGTCAGATAGAAGCAAGATTTCTGAAATGCAGCAGTTAGAACCTTGTTTTCTGGTGTTTGTGGCCCTTTCAACTGTTCAGGACTGGCTCTTGTCCCATCAAGTGTTCCACACTTTCATTTAAAGAGCGTTTGTGCGATTTTCCTCTATTCTCCAACTGAAGTTGATCTGATGAATGAGGCCTCAGAGCCAAAGCAGCTCCCTTGGGACCAAGGGAGTGAGATCAGTCTCTGTTCCTGAAAAAGGGTGGAAGTACCCTCTAAAGGGATCTGTTTCCAAAGTGAGAGGAAGACCATGGTGAACCCCACATCCCAGCCTGCTGCAATTCTTGAAATTACTTTTGCTTAACCTACTCAGTGGCCATTTTCACCCTTTGGGGGTTCCCTTCTTAGTCCTGGGACATTAACTGGGACATGCAAGCAAGGTTAAGGTGAGCGCTGGAGCTGTTATCTATCTCAATATGAAGATGCGCGGTGATGGGTCTCCTGTGTGGCTGGGGTGAGTCCTTCAAGACGTAAGCTGTATCATTTGAAGTACGTGTACACATCTGTGTACCTATTTGGACCAAGCAGATCAGAGGAAAACCTTCAGCCAAGCATGCTCTCCTCATTTATTAGAGCCTTGACAAGTTAAATAGAGGCGAAGATTAAATATGAATGGGACTTAAGTTGGAAAGATCAACCCTAGAGACATTAAAGAAAAGGCAGTTATGCCAATAGGAAAGTTGCATGACTAATGGGAGGAAAATCTAAGTGGTGGGGTGCATGTGTGTGCTCTTGGTGTCCTGGTTCTCTCGCAGAGCAGAGGAGGTGGGGATAGGACATCTGTGAGGTGCTTGGCAGATGTGGCATCGCCCCGCTCAGGCGGGGAGCTCCTTCCACAGATAAGCACCATTGTTTTAGACTTTCTTAGAGGTTTGTTTTTCTGAAAGGAAACCCAATAAAAGCTGACCACTTTGGCCGCTTACAGGCAGTGAGATTAGTGGATCCTTTCCATGTGCTGACAGATTTCATCTGTCTCTCTGTCTGTCTTTAGTTATTAATTGCTTAGGCTGCTCAACACAAGTTTCTCATTCATTATCTTTATTTATCATCAATACTTGTCTGATGGTATGCATAGCTGTCAAATTGAGCTAAGTATTACCAGTTCCTGGCAGATTTGTGTATTATTTTCATGAGAACAGCTTTCTGCTGCCTGTTCAAGTTAGAGTGAACATACAGTCATCTTAATGGCAACATCAGGGTGACTCCAGCTTTGTGTCAATGTAACAGAAAAACTTGGGCTACAAGCTATTTTTTGCCATTGCATAGGAAGGGTTGTGATTATTTTTTTTTTTGTAATTGATGATCTTTTTTGTAAATGCTTTTTTCTAAAGCATTTACTGAAAAAGTGAATGTCATTTTAGGCCTATTTCTTCAGCAAGGAAGTATGTTATAAATAGAAGGCAGAGTTCTTTATTCCAAGAAAGCGCTGCAAATCTGGACCACATCTGCTGACTTCAGCAGAGTCACAGCTGGACTCATATTGTGTACACTTAGAGAAAGTTAAGTCACAACTAGAGGTGATGGGAACATTTTTTGTGAAATGAAGCTTCTCTGAAATTGTTTTTATACTTTTGTTGAGACCAACATACTCGTGAAGTGGTAGAAGTTTTGAAGAAAATGTAAGTAGGAGTATCCCAAGAGAGAGGCCAGAACAGAGGAAGAACAAGACAGTGGTACTCCTCATCTTGAGTTCAGCTTGCTGGCTCAGGATACGGAGCTACAGGTTCAAATTTCTGATCTGAAATTAAATGTACCCTTGAAAGAGCTGAATGAGAGACACTTGACCTAGCACCTGTGACATTCAGTGTCAAAACTGCAAGCCCGTTCCTGAATAAAAGCTGAAATAAGAGTAAAATGAAAAGAAGAGAGAGAAGAAAAGGACTTCAGGTTTGTCACCAGCTTATATAGTATGATTTTGCTCACTATGCTTGCGGAGGTATGTAGTCTTCACTCTACTGTCCCTTGTGGCAGCCTTATTCTTTGACAGCCTTCGTAGACACCTTTTTCATTAAAGTACAATAGCTATTAGGCAGTCTTAGTATCTAACGATTTATTAATGTACTGTAAAGCCAGAGTATTTGCATACTCTCCATGCACTCCATGAGAACATAACACAATCACAGAATAGCTGAGGTGGGAAGGGACCTCTGGAGATCATCTAGTCCAAATGCCCTGCTCAGAACAGGGGCAGCTGGAGCAAGTTGCTCAGGGACATGTCCAGTCTGATTTTTGGTATCTCCAGCCTGTCCTGGTACATTGTTCCTTCCCGACTGTAGGACTTAAGGTATTTGCTTGTTAAACTCCATGAGTTTTCAGTTTGCCTGTTTTTCTGAGGTCCCTCTGAATGGCAGCATAGCCGTCTTGTACAATGACCACTCCTCCCAGTTTTGTATCCTCTGGAAACTTGTTGAAAGTGTACTTGGTCGCAGTGTCCAGGTCATGGATGAAGATGTCAAACAGTACCAGCCCCAGTATCGACCCTTGGTTGGTAACTGGCCCCTGTTGGACTTTGTGCTGCTGATCACAACCTGTTGTGATTGGCAGTTCAGTTAGTTTTCAGTCCAACTTGCTGTTCATTTTTCTAGTCCATATTTAATCAGTTTATCAATAAGGCTGTTACGGGAGACAATGCCAGAAGCCTTGCTGAGGCTGAGATAGACAACATCCACTAATCTCCCTGTCTCCACTGTGGTAGGCTAGGTAGAAGGCTATCCAGCTGGTCAAGCATGATTTCCCGTTTGTAAATCCATACTGACTACTAGCAGTCACATTCTTATCTGTAATATGTTCAGCTTTCAGGTTTATTTTCTCTATCTATTTCCCAGGGGTTGAGATAAGGTTAATTGACTTCCATATCTGTTTTATGACTGAATTTAGTCAGGAGCTCCTTGTTCATCCATGCAAGCCTCCCTGTTTTCTTTATATTTACTTCCCTCTCATGGGGATGGATCATTCTTGAACTTTGAGGAGGTGATCCATGAAAATCAGACTTCCTAGAGTTATCCTCTCTCCAGGACGTTCCTCCAAGCAGATCACTGAACAGACCAAAGTCTGGTCTCCTAAGACCAAGGTTATGATCCTGCTTTTTGCCCTGCTTCTTCCTGCCAAGATCCTAAAATTCACTATCTATAGTCACTGCAGCCAAGGCTGTCCCTAACCTTCACATCCCTGACCCGTTCTTCCTTCTTCATATGTATCAGGTCCAGCAGAATGTCTCCTCTTGTCATGCCCTTGATCACTTGTGTCAAGAAGTTATTGTCAATCCAGAAACCTCCTGGGCTGCTTGTGCCCGTCTGGAAGGTATTGGGATGGTTTAAGCACCCTGAGACCAGGTCCTGTGAATGTGAGGCTTCTTCCACTTACCTGAAGGCTTCACCTACTTCTTCCTAAGCAGACAGTCTGTTAAAGACACACATCACAACACTGACCACAGTGTTCTGCTCTCTAATCCTGACCTGTAAACTCCAAGATGGCTCATCACCCATCCCAAGCAGAACTGCATGCATTCCTTTTGCTTTTTCACATGGGAGAACAGTAGCAGTCATCTTGCAAAACAATGGCATGTTTGGTAAATATCCTCTCCTACGAGGACAGGCTGAGAGAGTTGGGGTTGTTCAGTCTGGAGGCCTATAGGAAAGTTGGGGAGGGACTGTTCACAAGGGTGTGTAGCAACAGGACGAGGGGCAAAAGTTTTAAACTGCAGCAGGGTAGACTTAAATTAGATGTTAGAAAAAATTTCTTTACAATGAGGGTGGCGAAACACTAGAACAGGTTGCCCAGAGAGGTGGTAGAAGCTCCATCCCTGGAGGCATTCAAAGCCAGACTTGATGGGGCTCTGAGCAACCTGATCTAGTTAAAGATGTCCCTGCTCACTGCACGGGAGTTGGACTAGATGACCTTTAAAGGTCCCTTCCAGCCAAACACATTCTATAATTCCATGATAAATATGGCCCAACAGTATGTACAGCAAGACTTTTGTTTATGGCACATTATTTCACAAGGAATGGGCATCAGTTGAAAGTGTTATCAGTTATTTTTACATGATAATTTTTAGGTGGAGGAAATGCTTTTATTAAATCCAAATCCATACTTAGTGGCTTTTTTGTTTTGGATTACGTGACCAGATTAGTCTGTTTTCTGAATTTGGTCCCATTTAGCTTGAGGATCAAGAAAACAGGAATGATGTTAAAGCAGTGTGAGCTGCATTTTGGGAGCCATTTTATGCTTCTGCAGGTGGTATGAATCTGATTAGAATGGCCTAGACGATTCCAGCATCATGGAAACATGTTCTGCAGCCTAATTATGATTAGATCTCAGATCTTAAAACCTGTGCATACCAACTCTGGACCGAGACTCAAGCATTACTGCTTCTGCTTAGATTAGAGGGCTCAGAGTGGTTTTAGGGCTGTAAGATGCTTGGGCAGATCTTTGGCAGAATAACAATCTAATGCATCATGACCATTTCCAACACTGGATGACTGAGATGCTTCCAGACTGATTTCAAAGCCAAGTAAAGCAATGTCCCTGAGCACTGTGAGTTACGTTTTGCATTGGGTAATGCAGTATTAGGAGGCATATGGCAGGTGTGTCAGAGAATGAAGTATGTCACAGGTTTTGGGGACACCTTATGCTATGTCATAACTGTCATGGCTGTTGCTCTGGTGATGTGCAAGCCACAAAGCACTGCAACCTAATCCAAAAAACCCTCCGCCTTCTTCCTGCACATTTGGCGTTTTCCATGCATCCACGGATCGTGGCCTAAAATCATTTTGTCGTGAGAGGAGACAGTGCAGAAGACAATATTTATAGCCAAAAACTGTCAGCAGAGCTACACTCCAGAATTTTCCTTTGATGCTTTTTAGGGATTAAAGATTTTTCTCTCTCCAGCACAGATCTGACCTTCCCAAATAACTGATACCTTCCTGTTAAGTTTACAACAAACAAACAATATCATGGTTAGCATGGACTCAGTCCTGCATTCAGGGGCAGGGTGACTTGTTGGTCCCAGAGCCCACCGGGCTTGGTACGTAGCTCTTCCACCGCTAGACCTGGCTCCTTGGTTACCAAATGATAAAAAGGCAAGTGGAACTCATCCTTCTAGGTTGAACCATGAGGTTACTGGGCTCTGCCACAGATCCCCGGTGTTGCTTTGGGAGATGACGGTGTATTTCAGGCTGCTTTTTTTCAGGCAGGGTCCATCCTCCTGCCTTCTCATCCCTGGTCGTCTGTTCCTGTGCCATGTTGTGCTGATCAGCTCTGCCAGCTGTGCTGATCAGGTTGTTCGTGTGTTTGCTTGGCAAAAAGGATCAGTGAAATAAAGGATTTTTTTCTTCCAAAAAAATCCCACCAAAAAAAAACAAACCAAAAAGCAAGCTCCCCAAAAGAAGGCAGCAACAAAAACTTCTTGAGAGTCGATAATGCTTCTTCTCCCCTGTTTCTTTTTCTGTGCAGAAAATTCTGTTCAGATTTTAAGCCTGGTGAGGCAGGGGCTGTCTCTCTCTGGAGCACAGAGAGCCTCTCATCCTGCTAGTGTCCTTGAAGCCATGTGTTATAAACAGGAAGGAAGGAGGGAAGATCCCAAGTCTCACTGACAGAGAGTGTGAGACTATTTTTGCAGGCAGGAATCCTTACCAGACCCAATAGTTTGGAACCTGGATGTGCTTTTGAGAGGTAGCCAATCTTTCCTAGAAGTAACCTTTTGCACCCTTGCCATTGAAATCCTTGTACTGACATCCTAACCCTGCTGGAGTGCAGCCTTTTCATTTCTTGGATGTGCCAGCAAGCTTTTTTTTTTTTGCTTTTTTTTTTCCTCCCCCCACAGTCAGTCTATTCAGTCCCTCTTAGAACAGGCTGTGCTGCTGGGATGTTTCAGTGCAATTAGATATTAGGTGTCAAGAGCAGATAATGGGCAAACGCATATCAGGGGAGATGGCACTTAGCTAATCACTGGCTCTCTTTATCTTACAGGCTATTTTAGGGAAAAACAAAAACGATGCAAGAAAGCTCCCACTGTAGCGTCTGTGGTTGAGATTGGCTGCTATTACTTTGGGCTTGTGTTGGCATTTCCATTCTGGTTTCACATGATGCTTTCCCAGTGGTCTTGTTTTCACAGCTGCCCCATGACCGGGCAGGAGCCGAGTGGCAAATGAATGTAGCTGCAACTCTTGCAAGACCTCATTGTCGGCACATCTGTCTTCTGCTGCATCGCTTTTGTGTTGTCTTGTTTGTTTCCCTTGGCAAACCAAGAACGTAGGTGTGGGGGTGTATAGGAAAACAAGATGAGCTGCTAGGATAATTAGCATCATCTATGAAACTTCTACGTTTTATATGCTTGTTACATCAGAAGTACTTAGAGCTGAAGTTTCATCTTTAAGCATTTCAGTACGTTTAAGCACTTGATTCTCTGAATCTCCAGCATCTGCCTAAGTTTAAGTGTCTTACATCATCTTTCTTGGATCTGTTTCAGCAGCAGAGAAAAAAAAATGTATGTTGAACAAAACCTAGGATGGCTAACCTTACACACACAGAGATTATTTTTCAAACATTCTTTGCCTGAAACTAATTACCTCATACTAATTAGCTCTTTCTAAGTGGTGAGTTGCTGGGAGGGCAGCTGTGGATGTTGTCAGTCAGGCTCGAAAGTCTAGCTCCTGGTGAAATGAGAGCCTGGTTGAGCCTCTCCAGCTTACACGAGGGTTGTTACTCTGAGGACTTGCCCTAGTACCCCAGCTGGTTGAAACAGTGGAGAAAAAACAGGAGAAGCTGTGTGTGTGTGTGGCAGTTTTGGGAAAACAACTTTAAAGGGGAATGGAAACTCCATCTTCTTGCTTGCTTCTGTCCTGTGCACAAAAGAAATCTTGCCATGTAACTCCTGAATTGCAGGAATTCCTGGAGTCCCAGCAAACCCTGTCTAATCTCTCCCAGTCCCTCACATATCGCCTCTGAATGTTTTCAATGAGTTCCCAGACCTCGTGCTTTCTTGCTCCTGATAACTAGTCATTGCTGGGATTCCAGAACCACTGCATTGCATAGTTCAGCTATCAACAAAAATATAGTGAGATAAAGGGGCTGGTTAATACCAGAGTGTCTGTGGTAATGCAGATGTCAGAGATACTCAACTGGCTTTCCCGGAGAAGTTCTTTAAATGGGTCAAGTTACTTTGGGAAAATAGCATCTAGTGCTCTTGATGGTGTGAACATCCATAAGAACATCAAGCAGACATTTCCTCCTATTGAAGAGTCAGGCAGCCATCAAATATGCCTTTAGCACTTCAGAGTCTTGGCAAAGTAATACTGCCTCCTCTGGGACTTTCTGAAGATAGTCTCTTAGGTGCTGAGCATGTTTGGAAAGCTCAGAGTTGCAACTGAAGGTGAAAAGCTGGCCTGAATGATGGGCAGTGAGTTCTTTAGAGAATTAAGCCCGTAAAAGAGTGAAATCTGATAGAGGAGCTGAAGGATTTATTGAAATGACTGAGCAATTGTAGGATCGCAGATGCCAAAGAGGAAGAATAGGGCTATTGGATCTTCCTGCCAGGTCAGTACAGTGTCTAGTCTAGCAGCTTGATCAGTTGTTTCTAGCAATAGTTTCCATCACTTCCCTTCTGAGGCCACTGTATTTCCTGATAGGAAAACTTGGTAACAATGAAACTTAACCGCCAGCCTAATTTTTCTTCTGTCTAATTGCTGGCTAATATCCATTTTAATGGGAAGTACATACTCAAACCAGGGAGAAGGTTAGCTCAGTGGTTTGAGCGTGGTGCCGACAACAAGGACCAACACCAAGGTCGCGGGTTCGATTCCCGCTTGGTCCCCATGTCTTGCCAGGTCTAGTCGAGAGGTGGCGTCCCTGCCCAAAACAGGGAGGTTGGACTAGATGATCTCTAAGGTCCCTTCCAGCCTAGGCCATTCTATGATCACTTCTAAGATCCCATGGGGTCCCTTAAATGATGTGCCATTGTTCGTGGTACGTTCACCAGTGTGTCACTGGAGAGTACGTCTTGGCATTTATGTGATCACGTCTGTCCATATCCAGTGTGTGTGATGATTTGGTAGCTGAGATAGTTTATCCAGCTTGCTGTGAAGCGCGGTGCCCAGCATGCTTTATGTTGAGGTCTATGGCCTGTGAAGTTGAATAACACAGGAGTGTTGGTCTTGGTATTGAAACTGGTTTCTAGGAACCAGGATGGAGAAAGTATTTTCCTGACTTTGCTCCTAGCTTGGACCAATATCTTTAAGCTGTGGTGAACTCAGTGAAATAAGGGTTTGTCCCTCCTGATCCCCATCAGAGGGGTACACTGTCTCTTTGCAGCCCAAACAACAACATGTAAGGCACTACTGCATGTGTCAGAGCAAACATGCTCTTGGCACATGGGAAGTGCAGGGCACAGTGTGTTCACTTAGTTTCTAATGAAAGACATTTGAGCTAAAAGATTTGCATTGTAAATGTATGCAGAGCCCTGTTGCCCACTGAGCAGCAGTGGCATGATCATGTCTGGGAGTTCATGGCTGCTATGGGCAAGGTCTAGAGAATGACTGAAGCTCCTTGTGTTGAAAAAGCTCTGGAGAAATGTCGAGGACAATGGTCACATTAGTCCAGGATTTTATACATGGGTCTCTGGTTCAGCATGGGTCTTGTATGCCTTTGTGCTGAGTTGGGGAGGGAGAAGCAGGAAAGAAGAGACTGCAGTCACCTCCTCCATTTGTGGGGATGCTATGCTTCACCATTTATGGAGGGGGATTGGCCTCAGCTGTGAAGGCAGCTGCCAGTCTGCCCCTCCTGACCGTTATTTAATGCTTGTTAAATGAACACAACCTTTAGTTTAGGTTCAGCATTTCACTTGATAGCTCTCTGTGCAGCCACTGGGGCTGGGAAAAGGGAGGGAAGAGGAATCCCAAGAGCAGAAGCAAGACAGAGGAGAATAGTAAGGGAAGGGAAAAAAAAATGTAAGGACATTGTTTCTAACAGCACTTAGTGGCCTAGATTTTCCTTTCACAGCTATTTCAAAAGTCTGCTTTATTGCAGATCCATTCAGCTTTTATTGGTATATAGTACACTGTGTAGTAGCAGCCACTGTTGTATGTTCAGCTCTTAACATGATACTCTGCCAGATGGCAAGAATATAAACCTGCATTTGTACTCTGGGGTTGATCAAAGTTTTTTTGCTGTTGTCACCCCTGTAGCATTGTCACAGATGTAAGGCTACTACACGCTGGCTCTCATCCCTGCAACCTTCCCGTGTGTAAATTCAGCACAGTGCCCCTTTTCATAGCAATATAATGCCCACATTCCTTAAATCCCAAGAATAGCCCTGTGCAGAGGAGGATGCACTGCAAGGTTTCACCAGGAGTTTTTTAGAGAAGGCTTGTGCATGGGCGAGAATAGGGAGTGAAGTTGGCTGGGAGGAGGATAGATCTCCAGTAGATGTAAATCAGCAGCCCAGTTAGTGTAGCTGGCCTGATTTACTCCAGTGGAGAGCACAGCTTGGGATCTTAGCAGGAATCTCCCAAAGGAAAGATGTTTGGGATTGATTAAAAAATAATACTCAAGGGAATGATTGTTCAGTGGTTTTGGTTGAAAAAAAGCCTTGCAGAGAAGAGAAACTGTTTTGGAAGAGGACATGGGACTGTGCATCCATATGGAGTAAAAAAAGAAATCCCACCCTGTGTGGGGAGGAGATGCGGGGGGATGCCATAGGGGTCCTACTCTCTGCAGACAGTTTACACAGGACAATTTAATTAATCTTTAATTCACCGTCACTTTCCCATCCTTCCCCAGCATTCAGCAGTTCTGATAGCATTTTTCTTGCTAGAGGTGTGCGTGTGCCAACACGCTTCTGCAAAGAGCCCTAGTAGTCTTGGATGGCTGCACCATGGGCTGGACTCGGCTCCTTTCCCTGTGGTAGGAGAGATGCGGTGTCCTGATCAACCTCCCTGGTAGCCGTGGGCAGATCACTTACATTACAGGATAAAAATCCAGGGATATGATCTTTGCTCAGAGGGAAAATGGTCTTTGGTCCAAGAGAAGGAGGGTGTCCTGTGGTCAAAGAGGTTGCATGTCCACATCAGCCAGAGGGAGGCAGGTGAGGAAAGAGCATCATCAACAATTTTCTTCCTTCTGGCCTCTGTGGAAACAACTTTTAACTGTGAGAAGGGGGGAGAAGGAAAATGATGTCTGCAGGTCTGAAGGGAAAATTATGTCCAGAGGTTTATAGGGCTGTGGAGAGAGGTGGGAAATTAAAGGGGTTGAGAGAATTTAATTAGATGCCATTACCCAATTTGTGGTGGCAGAGGTGTGAGAGCACTGCTCTATCTTGTTACTGTAGATGGTTTATACAAGACAGAACTGTGGTGATCCCACTTCACACTGATGGACCTGGGCCTTGTTGTGTGGCAAGGGGGGGGTGATCCCCTTCAATGCATGAGTCACCTCTGGGAAACTGGTGCTGCTGCATGTTGTTAAAAGGCAAAAGCTGCCAGTTTTGTCCTCCTGACATTTTACATAATGGACAACTTTCTCTCCTTTTTTTTTTTTTTTCCCCCCCAAAAAAACAGTTTGGGTTTTTCTCACTTTGATGGGGAGGAGGGAGAAGAAGCCTGGTTTGGGATGATTTATGGCTCCAGGGGTGGCTAACTTTTTGGCGAACCTTGTAGGAAGAGTCCCCGGAGCATGCCAGCTGTAATCAGCTGAGCTTTTGAGAGATACGCTGAGAGAGATAACGTTTTATTTATCCTTGCACAAACAGGCTGATGGAAAATGTGTATGTCCCAGACAGGGGAATTCTCCCTCCTCCCTCTGCCCCCCTGCCCCGGTTCAGGCTCTTTGGGAGCAGCTGGGCTCTCTTACCCCTGCAGTCCCCAACAGCTTCAAATTCACTTCCCTCAGCGCCTTCAAAGGAGGTTTTGATAAATGCATTACACTTTACAGCCAGCCAGGGCTCTAATTGCCAGGAGGATTATGATAAGCTTTTTTCTTGTTGTTTCAAAACAATCTGGAGGGCAGCATGCCGCCCCTGGTGCAAACCCACCCCCCCACCTCAGCCTGACTGCAGCCGGGTGAAGAGGAGGCAGCAAGGTGCTGCCTGATTATTGCATTTAACTGGGAATTATTTGGTTATAATCCAACTGAAGCGTTGTGGGGCGACACTTGCTGCAGACCTGTTGGTGACCTGTGCTCGACAGGGGAACTCATGCCAAGGCAGCTTCTCTGTCAGCCGCCAAGTGCCCTGGCACCTCTGGGGTCTCGGGAGTCCCGGCACCAGACCTGCCTCGTGGGCCAGCGAAGTGGAAACTCAAGAGGTCTGTCAGTCCCTGGGAGAGATTTCCTTTCTCCAGCCATGTACTTATTCCACATGTATGGTGTGGGGAGTTTTATTATTTTTTATTTTAATTTCTTATCATTTAGAAGACACTTTTGCTCCTTGCTGCTCTGTTTAATGATCATGGTCTGGTTAAGCAATAATGCAAGGAAAAAAGCAGAGCTGCCTTAAGTTGTGATCTAAAAATAGGGAAATCTACACCATTAAATTGAGAGGATTTAGAAGCATAACTATAAAGCCAAGAAGAGTTTGCCAGGAGCTATCGAGTGACACAGATTTCAACTCCCAGCTTCTTCTAGTTTTCTTCTTTTAAAGGTGAACTGAACAGGCTTAGGTTACCATTTCGCTGCTTTTGAGTACAAATAGAGTTCAGGGAGTTCCCACTGTGGCAATTATCAACAGAGTTTCCTTTGCAGTTTTGATTGATTTTATTTTTAATACATTTTGAACTCTACCATCAGCAGAGAAACTGCTTTGTAAGCCCTGATTTAACCCTTAAATATCACAATGTGGGATTGATGTACCTGAGATGTGTTCCAGGAAAGGAATTCAAGCACTTGTAACCTAGAGGGGAGTAAGACTAGTGTAGTGGCTACTGTTATCATCTGACACTTAACAAACTATGGTTTAAATCTTTGTGAATCAGCAGTCTTCCTGACTGACCTGGGAGAAATCCCTGTTGTCTTTGCCATCACCAGCGTGTGCATGAGTTTACCAGGTATGAAATGAAGATAATGTTGAGTCACAGAAATATGTTAGGATGGGACAGTTTGCCTGTAATCACGTTCCTCTGGAGGGATGTGACATCCAGCTGCCTCTGGTGAATGGGTTGGAGATCTGAGATAGAGCATTTCAGCCTCTACCTATGCTCTGGTGCCCAAACAGTTAGTGATACCCTTTAGCAAGATTTACCCTGTGGACCTTTTTGGAAAGAATTCCACTAGGAAAGTTCCTCTGGGCTGACCTTTTTTAGCATCATGCTGGGTGGTTTCCTGCTCAGCGACTGACCAACTCACCTTCCTGATCCTCATTCCTCACACTCACTGAAAATTTCCAGTGTGGCTCAGCGAGGTGCTTTTGGATGAGTTCCCCTTCATTTTCATTTCTCTACATGGCTGGAGAGCCGATGAAGCTTTGTTAAGACTCAACATCACCTTTCTATGTCTAGAAAATCTATTTTCATCCCAATCAGTTGGCACATTTTATTCAGGAATGCTGCTTTTTACCCAATTTTCTTGGCTACTTACCTCCTTTTGATTTGTCAGAGCTCCAGAATTTTCTAAAAAGCACTGTGTAGTACTAAGGTTATATTTTTGGGTTTGTACTCACCTCGGATGACACTGTGCTGGTCTCACTGTTGCTGTGTATGAAAAAGCTTGTTGTCAAGGAAGACCTCGTTTACCTTTTTTTTCTAGACAGCATCTTTGAGTCAGCTGGGATCTGCTTCTTTCTTGGATTCCTTGAGTATAAACAGAGGTGTCCAGAAAGCCACGGGCAGCATGACAGATGAACAAGGAAATATTCAGGGAACTTTGAAGGTGATGAAAAGCAAAGTTATTCTAGATAAGCTCTGGAACATACTGCCATGAGATAATACCAGGGCCACGTGCTGGTTGGGATTAAAAAATATGTAGATATGTTGATAATGGGAATATCTGCTCTCATATTACCCAGTTTGTCTTTTTTAAGGGATGTTAATCCTGATGCTTTAAAGGCATATGCTGAACGCTGAAGATACAGTTATTTAAGGAGTGCTTTACTGGTATATAGTGGTATGCTATGCAGTCGGTGGCTTCCCAGTGTGAATATAGCTGCTACAGTAAAGCCCACGTGGCTAAAGCATCCTCTGAAAACTTACATAGCTGCAGGTTTTCCTGTATATAACACCTACACCGAAGCCTCCAGAGCGAGCCTGGGATGACTCTTGCACAGGCTCATCGTTACAGTGATAACAAGCTTTTAGGATGACGCTGTCCAGAACTTACTATTTACTCCTGGCTTTCTGAAGGCAGAAGTGTGTATTGTCTCATCCAGTGGTGCTGGCTTTGAGAATTAGTGCCTAGATGATAGTCTAGTTGGCAAGGTGTTCAAATCAGGAAAGCTATAGGTGTGAGGCGGTACCTGCATGTCTGATCCATCAAGGTGCTGAGCTTCAGCAAAGCTCTGAGCAGCCTCACATTCATTTACACTCGCTGAGAGTGAGTGAGCTTTGATTATCGTGCCCTGGCAAACACCTGGAGGGAGGCACGAGTGCAGTATGGTGATTCTGTGCAGGCCCCTGGCCTGGGGACCAGCCCTGAAGTCCAAAGTATGACACACTCTGGCACCTCTTGTATCAGAGAGGAGCTGCAATGGCTTGTGAGATCTGTAGTTGCTGGCTAAACCATGGTATGTTGGAATGAACACACCTTTGGCTCTGAAAAGGCTTTTCTAAGCTCCCGTGCTTGGCTGCTGTTAGGTTCATTAACTTGAATCTAGCTAACAGCGAAAGAGGTTATGCTATCTTAAATATAAGCTGCTGCCCTTGTTAACATACTGTATGAGTAAAGCCACTGCTTCATGCATAGTTGAAGTATATGGGTATTCTCAATGTACTGCAAATGAAGAGGGAACGGAAGAAATAGCAGTGTGGCTTGGCTGGGTATTTTGAAGAGTGCTTCAATCTGGACTGGAAACACTGCCTTTGGACAGGTATGTTCTGCATGCTTCAAAACCAGATCAGAGATGCCAGAAGAAGACTGTCTATTGATTCAAAGGGAATTACAACTATATTCTGACCTACAGAAATCTCCCTAGAGCTCCTCTAGCTACTTTCTCACTTCAGAACACTCCCATTTGTTTTAAACTCCCCCTCCCTGCCCCCACCTCCCCAGCACTCTAGTTTATTTACCAGATGTTGGCCCAAACTTTTGAAGCAAGGGTAAACAGAGCTAAGGTCAATCTGAGAAACACAGCACCCCAGGAGAGCTGCTGCTTTTCACTGCTGCTGGTGAGACTATATCTGACTGCGACTGGAATTGGAGGGAACCTGCAAAGATATGGATAAGATTAGTCCCTGAGAGGACAGCAGGGTTTATATATTTTAAAAAAAATCACACAGAAGAAAAGTGTGCAACTGTAACATGAACTGGATAAAGCTATACCCTTCTCATGTTTCTTCCCTTTGTAGACCTTGAATTTTGTATTCACAGCCATTACCATATGAATCAACAATTAAAAAAAACACCCAAGCCCAACATCTTGATAAGAATCCAACTACGCTTTACCAGTCCATCCTATAATGTAACCAGAGCGAGTTCCTTTGACTTCAGCCATTGTTGGCAACACAGATTATGTTCTTCAAAGACTGTCTGTCTCGTTCAAACACAAGGTCCATATCTTGGCTGAACATTAACGTTACCTGATAGGCCTTATGTCCAGCTCCACCTTGCCCTTCTTGGCGAATTAGTCTTTATAGCAGAGTCACAACATGAGCAGAGGGAATAAAGAGCCTTTGTGCTCCTGCTGGGTCCATCCCCTGAAGCTGATCAGGCACCAGGATTGATTACTAGGCAGGTAAAGACCTGATAACCTACTGAATCTCTATGAAGACCCTTTTCTGACGACTTTGTCCTCTGATTTGCGTTTCAGACCTCCGTCTCATTTTGGAAATGATTTTATCTGTCTTTCACTACAGTGCAGGCTGGAGGAAGTTCACATGAGAAGAGGCAGCAGGAAGAGCTTTGGCTTGAAGGCCAGTCTTAGTACCATAGAAATAGAAATTAAGGCCACAATGTGTTATTCAATGTGCAGCAATAATTAGTTCAACTACTTTGCTTCACAAATACTATGAGTTAGCATTTATTTACCATCCCTTAAATATATTTACAAATACTTAAAATCACATCAAACAACTTACTGATGTTGCAAACCAAAGAATCAAAGAAAATATCTTTTTCTGCCTTAATTCCATTCATGTGTGCATATGCCAAATCATAGAATTTCTAATTAGATGTTCTCCTAGTATTTTTCTCTCATAAAAGTGTACTTACAAGTCCCAAGCATGGGAAAGTATTAGCCTAAACAATTCCATTTGTCAAAATTCTGAGCAATCTATCTTTTATCTTCATCAACATGTTGATTCCCACCATAACCACAGAGACTCATGATAGCTAATATGTATGGAAGTCCCTTATGTAACACCTCTGTTTCTTTTGTTTGGGTTAGCAATAGCCCTTGAAGACATTATCTATAGAAAGGGCGAGGTAAAAATGCTGTTTCTTTTTTAAAGTGCTGCTTTGTTTTAAAAAGCTGCTTCTTTTATGGAATTGCTGGTAAAGAGTGAAGCTTGTTCTGTGCCTCTTCTCTCTCTGCACTGCTGGTGCATGGTGGCCTCTAGATATGGGTATGGTTTGGCCTCTAGATATGGGTATAGTTTGTGCAAAAGGTGGGACTGTCCTCCATACTATTTGTGTCCATGTCTGCTGGAGGATCCTTTCCAAAACATGTGAAATACTCTCAGAAATTGTCTCCTCTCCCCTCTATTTGGGAAGTGACTCAACAGGCCCCAAAGCTCTTACTGCTGTGTTACAGGAACCGTGAGGAAAGGTGAAGCCTCTCTTGCCTAAATCCAACAATTATAAACAAGCCACTTAGGCCAAACATAAAAGATGGTATAAGTGGAAGTATGCCTTCCCTTAGGGTTTTCCATCAGAAGATCTGTTTTCCTGACATCCAGCTTTGGGGAATAGCCTGCTCTTTTGTGAGCAATTCCCATGGGAGGTCTGAGGAATTTTGAAGCTGTCAGGCTATAATACCCTGATTTTAGCTTTTTCGAGAAAGCACGCTGTTTTCCACAGAGCGAAGCCAGCCCGCTGGTTTAAAGCTGCTACATTTCACCAAAAGAATGCTGATTATTTCACAGTCATGCGAGCGCCTGACCTGTAAAACGTGTGGGCAGTCTGTTGACTCCTTCTTTTTTTTTTTCCTGTTTTTTCACCAATTTGGCTTCTTAATACAATGCCTGAAGATCTTTTGAAAGAGCCAGAAAAATCTGCTGACGGCTCACGCAGCTGATTTGACCCAGAGCGCCTGCTTGGCTGAGCAGAAAGATGACACTGCAGCAAAAATGTTACTTTAAGGGAAAAGAAAACACGCGCAATGCTCCTGCCATTGTTCACAGCCTCTGTTCTGGTGCCAAGCTCTGCACTTAGGAAAACACAGAGGTACCAGGTTTTAACCTTTCGCCTGCTTCCCGCAGGTGTTATCTTTTGCTCTGAATAGGCAGGATGAGGTCCACGAATTGCACTGAAACAGCCCTGCTGGCTACAAAAAGACAACTTGTAGTGGTTTTTGTAGGGAGGAGCCTAACAAGATTTTCAGCAGAAGGAGTAATTTGCTTCATTTTATTCTTTCTAGTGTTTCAATGTAATAGTGAGTGAAGCCACAGGTGCAGTTTCTCACAGTGCTGCAAAATTATGGAGGTGGTTCAGCACTGGGATATCCTGCCTATGGAGAATAGACCTTATGAGGAGCGATTGAGGGAGCTGGATCTGTTCAGTTTGGCGAAGAGGGGGGATCTCATCATGCTCTACAATTACTTGAAAGGACGTTGTAGAGAGGTTGGTGCTGGTCTCTTCTCACAGGGAATTAGGGGCAGAACCACGGGGAATGGTTTCAAGTTGCAACAGGGCAAGTTTAGGCTGGACATTAGGAAGAAATTCTTCATGGAAAGAGTAGTCAGACACTGGAACAGACTGCCTAGGGAGGTGGTTGAGTCACCATCCCTGGATGTGTTCAAGTGTCGTTTAGATGTGGTGTTGGGTGATATGGTTTAGGGGTGACCTTGTAGTGTAGGGTCAATGGTTGGACTTGATGATCCCAAGGGTCTTTTCCAACCTGAATTTTTCTATGATTCTATGATTCTATGATACCATGAAGTAGGCAGGTCTCTCTGGTTTTGTGATTTAGCTGTATTTTATAATCGACAGAGAAGTAAAGCAAAAAAAATAATCTGAAATGGCTTTGGTGAGGCTCCTGTTTAAATAGTTATTGTTTTGAGTGAAAATGGTTTGTGGAAGGAGAGCAAAGCACTCTGACTTCAAAGCTTGTCATTGTAAAGAAATCTGATGGTGAGTGGTCACGCATACCTGAACGTCACTCCTTCTGCAGCAAAGCCAAAAGTGCTGGCAAGCAGCCTGGTCATGTTCCCATTAAAGTCAGAATGACAGATCCTCAGCTGGTGTAAATAGTTATAGCTGTGTGTTAAGTTGGAGATTATTATTTTTTTAAAAAACTTAAAGACATTGAGGTGGTGGAGTGTATCCAAAGAAGGACAACAAAGCTGGTGAAGGGACTTGAGAACAAGTCTTATGAGGAGAAGCTGATGGAACTGGGGTTGTTCAGACTGGAGAAAAGGAGGCTCAGGGGAGACCTCATTCTCTATAACTACCTGAAAGGAGGTGGTAGTGAGGTGGGGGCCCATCTCTCCTCCTCAGTAACAAGTGATAGGACAAGAGAAAATGGCCAGGGGAGGTTTAAGTTGGATATGAGAAAAAATTTCTTCACTGAAAAGGTTGTTAAACATTGGAACAGGCTGCCCAGGGAAGTGATTGAGTCACCATTCCTGAAGATATTTAAGAGTCCTGTAGATGTGGTGCTTAGGGACATGGTTTAGTGGTGGATCTGGCATTGCTCGGTTAACAGTTGAATCTGATGATCTTAAGGGGTTGGTTTTTTTTCAACCTAAATGATTCTATAATTCTATGACTGCTCTGGGGTCTGGATTGAGCCCCTTAAGAGCCTGTGGGAGTGTCTTAAAACCTTCTGATCCTGTTGTTTGTTTAAATCTCAGAAAAATCCTTTGAGCCCAAGAAAATTCGGTACAAGTAGGAACAAGACTTGCTGTATTTTTTCAGTTTTCCAGCTTGCCTTGCCATCCTGGTGCACTTACCAGGGCATTCATATTTGCTGAGGTGGACTGTTTGTGCCTCTCATATCTGCTGCAAGAAGTTGAAACTTTGCATTTAGCCCTGCTGAGTGGTCATTGTTTTGAAAACCTACCACGCCGTGTTCCCGTAGCTCAGCTAAGTGCTTGTTCTACACTGCTGGGACAAGGTGGTCAGAGTTCAGCAATCTGTTTCCCTGTAAAATCTGAGCAGCCTTGGTGTTCATCTTGAAATATGCAGGACGCAAACTATTTTTCTCCCCAGTAGATACACACACAAGGTAACAGGCATGCACACTCCCACGCTGCAGATCAGGTATCGTGCAAGGATGATGCATTTTGCAGCAGCAATGACACATGGACACCTCTAAGCATTTAGAGGGTGCCTGGAAGGCAGACAGATTATCTCAGAAGCATCTCAAGCTAATCCTGCTCAAGAAAACCAGTTTTACTTAGCCTCTTAATCTACCTGCTGAAACCAGGGTGGATTTGGTGTGCCTTGTTTTGGGAAGAGGTAAGATGACTTGCAAACTGGCAGTTCAAGTCTGGAGAGTGCTTGTCTGTCTTTGGGTATGAAAATATTGGGACGCATTTAATATTTGTTGACCACTAGTCATTTTTTAGTGTGTTTGTGAATATCCTCCTGCCCACTTGGAAGTGACAGGTGCTGACGAAAATCCACTGCTACAAGCACTGATTGGTACTTTTGTCAGTGAGGGAACTATATTGTTGTGCACTGGTCATGCTTTGTGAGAAGTTTGAAATGATTCAGACTTCTCTTATTGGCTTCTGTTTTGAGCACAAGGTCAACAAAAGTGTTAGAAGTGATGTGCACACAACTGGGATGATGTTACAGGAGGAGGTTGTGATTGCAGCTGTCCAAAGGATGGCAGAACTATCTCTGTTGCTTTTCAGAGATGAAAAAAACCTACTGTTCTGCACTGGAACAAACTCAGAACGTTTCACTTTTTTTTTCCCCGCAAGATGGAATGTCAACAAAATGTCCCTTTTTGGACTGAAAATATTGAGCTTTTCCATTCCTCCCAGCCACCATATAAGTTTATCACAACATGCTGTTACTTATCCTTACTTCTTCAAGATCAACTACACGTGGTCATCCTGGCAGCAGGAGGGTCAGCTATGTTGCCTAGATCCCACTGAACTATCTGATGACAGCGATGCCTTCCCAAGTGAAACTGTAGCCCAGTTTTTGCCAGGATTCTCCTTGTTTGTGGATGAACCTGTTAACCGTCACGTAACTCCCCAATGTGCAAATCATACTTTTAAGTAAACATCAAGCTATTTTTCCACCACCACCACTGAAATAAATCTTCTAGGCATGCTAGCTGGCTCTTTCAGGGCTGTTGTTTTTGTCGTTGCTGGGTTTGTCAGGTCACGCTAACCTGACCATAGATGTGTATTTTAGTGGAAGGAAGCATGAGGCTGATTCTTCAGCAAGGTTCGTGGCTGAGTTACAATTGCTTAGCTACACCAATTTACTTTAAATGAGCATCTGGGACTTTTTTTAAAGTGATCCAGTCCCTAAGGAAACAGTTTTGTGAACACGGGCTGTCAGACAAGCCTGGACCAACTTGGGGAGGGAGGAATGGAAAACCAAAGGAGATGAGAAAAGAAAACCATAACCTGCAGTCTCACAGGGCTCTCTGATAATGATGTTACCTCAGACTGTTCTGGTGCTTTCGCTTAGAGAAAACCTAACAAAAATTTAAAAAAAAAAAAAATACCACCACCTCCATAATAGAGACGGGGAAATAAGGCAGAGAAAGATGAAAGGATTTTGGCCTATTCATCCCACCAGGAAAACAACAATATCCAGGTCAGCCAAGTCCCAGCCTTTACACGTCAGTCCTTAGGCCACGGCTTTCTCAGTACCTTGCACCTGTGTAAATAGGGAGGCAGGTGCACAGACCCAGCGTGTGGAGGCATGGGGAGCAGCCCCCGGTGGTACCCGTCTACGCTGAAGGATGTCATCAGAGGGTAGTCAAGCAGTGTAAGGGTATCCTTCCTCAACTCTGCTGCCTGCCCCAGACAGTTATGGCCTGTGTCCTTCCAGAGAAGGCATTGCTCTTGCAGTGTGAAAGCCTGTAGTCAGCACGAGAGATTTCACGCTCTGTTTCTTGAAATCCAATATGAAGCAGTTGCCTTCTCTCCGTCCCACAGCCTCATTACACAGCTCTGTGTGTGGCCTTTCCCCATAATTAACCTGAGGGGGTTACTTTCCTTTTCTAATTTGTAGGAAGTGGCTCCTGACGTCTGTTGCAGCCCCAAGGCTCCTTCCTGCAAACCTGTAGCTGTTTTTCATCGAAAGAAAAGCAACACAAAGAGGTGTAACGATTAACCGACTTGAGTCCTGGCTTTGAAAAAACAGTATCTTCCAATTGCTCAATAAAAACCTACTGAGAGCAGGGGAGGGTGAATATAAATTTTTGAAAGGAACCATGACTACAACCTCATGACTAAATATCTTCATTTCTCTTCTTGTTAACACTTCAGGGAAAAACAACCAACAACAACAAACCAACCTGGGTAGAGTTTGAATGTGTTTTGCTTGATTCATTCCCTTTCTTTCATGGTACAAAGTTATAGTAGCCCTCTTCCTCTCTCACCCTTTCTCATTTGCAGATTTGCACTTAGCTGTTGCATTTTACTTTAACTAAGCCTTCGCGCTGCAGGGAGCTCCCCTACAAAAAAAAACCTACAGAATTTGATCCTAAAACTCAAGCTTTTTGGAAGGGAGAAACATCTTTCCTAGACTTGAAAGGCAAAAGGGATAATTTGTTTTCTCTTTTCATAAAAAGGCTTTTCAGTTTTTCCATTGTATTTTGGAGTTTGATGTTTTGGTAAGGAAAAAACCCCAAAGAGAGAGAAAGGTGCACCAACCTGTTCCATGGGAGGTAAATCACTGGGGCAGGTGGGAAGCTGGTTCGCACTAGACTAGCTAGATTGGGGTTACCCTCTCCCGATTTCACTTCTTTGGAGCTCTTTATTATTATAAAGTCAGTATTCCCCAAGCCAGAAAGAGAGGAAAGTTGCAGAGGTGCATCTGTGTGCACTAGCACTGTGAGAAAATACATAAGTCTTGTTCTCACTGATATATTACAGGGCTTGAACTGAGATTTTTGTGTTCTAGGCTGTGGCTGTTCTGGGAAACACAAATTTCCACCCTAGACCTAAAATGTTTTTTACAGTATATCAGTTTTGATATACTTTCACCCCAAATTTGCACTTTCCCTCAAATTGGAATCTCTTCTGACTGAAATGCAGGCAACTGGAAAGCGGTTGTGCTGTAATCTCATTCGACCTCCTGCATAACATGCTTCACAAAATCTCACACAGTAATTTCTGCCTTGTTTCTGCTGGGCACAGAACGTAAGTTGTGTATAGATAAAAAACCTTTTAGAAATCTGTCTACTTTGTGTTTGCAGCAGGCAGTCATAGCATGAGTCGGGCAGCTTTGACCTCTGCCAAGGCTTGTGATACCTTAACGGCAACCGTGTACGTGTGTACTGAGGTAACAACGACTGAATGAAAATCTCTTTGAAGTACCTGTCTGGCTGAGGAGCAAAAGTCCCTTCGTCTTTCAGCACTAGGCGTGCTTGCCAGGCCGTCCAGCATACTGAAAATCCCCTTCTCTGCTCCTGATTGTGACTGTAATGTCCTGCCACCTCCAGCCTATAGGGCTGTCCTCTTGGGAACAGACCTGTGCCCCCACCCTACTCCCTGTGCATTGGGGTAGTAGCAGCAATGTCACCATGTGGCTCTTGGCTCCCCGTGAATAAGGACTCTTCCTTTTACCCAGGGTAAAATACATGACAGGGAAAAAACATTTCTCTGCATATCACTGCACAATTCCAAAGGTCCTTTTAGTTTTAATGCTATACATCTGAGAGGGCTACTTGGCAAAGAGCTGCATGGTCTGTGCGAATGAGAAACAAACATACGAGGCAGAAAATATATGGCTCTGTTAATCTGGAGCACTGATATAGGCTGAGCAGTGAATGGCTTGAGAGCAGCTCTGAAGAGAGGGACTGGGGGGTACTGGTGGATGAGAGGCTCAACACGAGCTGTCAGTGGCACTTGCAGCCCAGAAAGCCAATCATGTCCTGGGCTGCAGCAAGAGGTGCATGGCCAGCAGGTCGAGTGAGGTGATTCTCCCCCTCTACTCTCGTGTGACCTCACCTGGAGTGCTGCGTCCAGTTCTGGAGCCCACAGCACAAGAAAGATCTGGACGTGCTGGAACGTGTCCAGAGAAGGGCCACGAGGATGCTCAGAGGGCTGGAGCACCTCTCCTATGGAGACAGACTGAGAGAGTTGGGGCTGTTCAGTCTGCAGAAAAGAAGGCTCTGAGGAGACCTTATTGTGGCCTTCCAGTATCTCAAGGGGGCTACAAGAAAGCTGCTGAGGGGCCTTTTAGGCTGTCGGGTAGTGACAGGACTAGAGGCAATGGATTGAAGCTGGAGATGGATCAGTTCAGATTGGACGTTAGGAAGAAGTTCTTCCCTGTGAGGGTGGTGAGACCCTGGCACAGGTTGCCCAGAGAGGTGGTGGCAGCCCCATCCCTGAAAGTTTTTAAGGCCAGGCTGGATGGGGCTCTGAGCAGCCTGATCTAGTGGGGGATGTCCCTGCCATGGCAGGGGGGTTGAAACTAGATGATCTTTAGGGTTCCTTCTAACCCTGACAATTCTATGATTGTATGATGATATGTGAATATTGTGTAGAGGGCTGCAGCAAGACCAGGCTGTGTGGGTGCAGAGTTGAGGGCTCTATTCAAAGAAAAGGTGGCTTTTTTGTGTGGTATGGTGATGCAGGGGTGTAACAAACATGTAAGGTCCTGGTTGAAAACTGGTGGTCAATGGGAGGTGCTGAGCTGACTCTTCCAGAGAGTGGTAGCAATGCACACAGCACTTGGAACCACGGGAGCCTGGGCTCTGCAGATCCGTGTGTGAAAAAGCTCAGAGAGGAGGGTGAATTGCTGCTCTACCCCTCAGCACGTGTCTTACTTTGCTTTGTAAACATCAGAAAACTGTTCTGTGTGTTCCTCCAGAAATGCCACTTGCTTATAGTTTGGCAGGAGAGGGCAGGGATGACAGGGTCAGGGGACAGTACAAGTGTAGCTGACGTTTTGTGTGCAAGTGAACTGTGACAGTTTCAACCACTAAAGGCCTGATCTGCCCAAATGCCCGTTTGTTGATGTCAGATTTGCACTGCAGGGGCTGTGTCAGTACAGCTGGCCTTTTGCTAGAGGAGTTGTACTTGGAGGCCTGCCTAGGAGCTGCTTAGAAACGTTGATCAAGCCTCCCCTGCTCTTCTTACGTTAGCATTAATACAAAATGCTCCTTCCAGAGCTTGCCCTTACTAAGTGTTAGTTATCACACTGACATTTCCTATCTCATTCAATCTCTGATTACTCTACAGGTGCTAGAATAGCCTCATGATGCTGTGGTGAAACAGAGATTTAGATACAGGTCTACTTCACAGGGAAGAAATAACACTAAGAAATTAGGGCTCAAGCCTTCAGACTCACGTGTTTAACAATAGATGCCTAAATCCACTTTGACACTGCTAATGTGTCGCCTTGTCCTGATCCATGAAGGCTGTTAACCTCTTGTAATTCTATTAGTTTGGTGCCAGTTCAACAGGCAGGCATCCCCTGGTGCGTGCTGAGGACCATCCCCTCCACAGAAGAGACAGAGGGTCAAAATTGTTACAGAAAACCTCTGATTTCCCCCAAGTCAAGTCCTGCAGAAGACAATAAAAATGTAATGTTGCCCTTCCCAGAACAATGATTCAGCCTCCAATACTCAAGAGGATGTTGTAAGGTATTTTAAAATTGCCATTTGTGTGCTTGTTATTTGTTTTCTGGCTGAGGGTTCAAATTCTCAAGCTTTCCACAAGCTTGTCACCACAACAGCTAAAAAAATTCCTTAAGGTTCATCCATTTATGTTATTCCATGGCTCCAGAAGATGAGACTTCATGAAAACTTGCTAAATATAATTAACTAAAGATGAAAAGAGCACTGTTGGTATCTCGGAGAGTTTTATGTGAGCTGTAATATTTACAAACCTGTCTCTGCTCTGAGAGATGATGGGCTACAAGTGGCACCTTCTTGTTCAGTTGACTTTTTTCAGGAATTTCATAAAGTCAGCGCAGCTGAGGGAGGGTGAGGTCACTCCTCACCCGCCTTGTGCCTCGTCAACAAGAAAAGCATGTAAGCATTGATTGCAGATTTTTGTTTAATTGGGTGAGAAGGTTTGGAGAGAACCAGCTGTTACTCTCCTCCCCAGAGAAGCTTTTGGGTTGACATAACCCAGCAGCAGGGAAAGCAGATAGACGTGGGAGGGAGGTGGTGAGGGAGAGCAGACGTTGGGTCTCACGCGTCCCCAAACTGAACTTTGTGTCTGTCACTATCAGGTCTTGAGGTGGCCGGCTCCGAAGGCAGTTGACATAGGTTAAGCTTTACAAGAGCGGCAGAAGTACCGCGGCTGCACGTGTCACAGCGGGGATGCTGTGACAGCCACCCCGTTTTAGTGAGTTCAGTCCCATGGGGGCTGTTTTCTTGCCCCTCGTTGCACTCATGTCGCACCCCTCGATGCTTGCTGGTAGTAGTGAATGGACCTTTATCGTCCTGAAATTAAAGAAGCGTGGCTGTGCAGTAATGACAGAGCTTGGCCCTGGTTAAGCCCTCAGTGGTTAGTAATGAAATTCAGGGAATTCCCAACACAAGTGCTTCTTCATCTTCCTCTGCTTTTATCCGAATGACCATTTTGCAGAGGAATGGAAGATCTTGACGGCCATGCCAGACAGCTTGCTGTGCAGGGCAGCCTCCCAGATGCTTGCAGAGAGTAGGTCACTTTGCAAGCATCTCACTTCCCCTGGCAGGGAATAGAGAGATAGAGACGTACCAGAGGGAAGAGGTGCCACTACCGAAGTGTTCATCTGTCAGTGTGTGTGACTGAGATGATAAGCTGCATCTGGCATGAGGTCTGCTTGCGTTTCTTCCTCGCTTGCTGACATGGGGAGCTAGTGTTCTGCCCTGTGTTACGGCTCATTGGCTCCGTGCGTGAAAGAATTCAATTCATTTCATCTTTCATTGCCATTGCCATGTAGGGGAGGGGGTTACTTTTGCTTTCTAAAGCCCAATGTGCATGAATACTTATGTATTCTGTATTTAAGAAGAGTAGCTAGCGGCTGTGCCAATACACAGCTGCAGAAGCACCATGGAATACCGTAACAGCCATGAACTGCTGAGAGACATGGAAGTTTAGGATGTGCCTCTATGACCATTGAGTCTAGCTGGGAATTTCTGGAGGAAATGTTTTTGGGGTCTAAGATGCTAGCTCATCCTAACTGAAATTTTGAGGGAAGGATTGATTTTGGTGATTTCATCAGGTTCATTAAAAAAAAAATCCAACACTCTGCTATTATCATCTGTTTCACAACAGTGCCTGGGGGACTTTATCTTGGACCAGGACAGACTAATTGTACAAATAAAGAATGGTAGGAATAAAATTGTCTCTCGCCCAGGGAGGGTGTGATTGCAGTTTACTTTCTTCAAATGAAAAGCAATATTTTCTGATCTGGAATAATTTGGATTTGATCTGTGGCTTAGGTTACTTTTTACCAAAAAAGCTTGAAAAGATTAAAAATGAATAGCAACTGCCAGGGCTGAAATGAAACACTCCCAAACTGCTGATATAACATTTGACCAGACAGGAAAATGTTCTTAGATTAATATTTTGAGAAAATGCTGAGGTTCTTATTTTTCATTATTATTTTTTACCCCTTTTTGGAATAAAATTTTCCTTTTGAAATTTCAGAAAAATCTCCAGGGGCTGGAAAATCATTTCCCCCTCACTTTCCTCACGGCTGCTGCAATTAGACTATTGTTAACAGGGGTCTGTCAGGGTACAGGAGTTTGTCCAAGTGTTTTTTCTAACCCCACTCTAAGCAGAGTTAGATGATCCAGTACTAAAAACAGCTGAGTCCAGTCTTGCATTACAGCACTGCTGTTGCTGCTACTGGCTGAACAGCACTTTTTTTGTGAATTATGAGGCCAGTTTTTGCAGTGCAGACAAGGCCATAATTATTCTCTGAGTGTGGGGTGGGTGATGTCATGCTGTTGCAGAAAGCGGGCTCTGCATGTGGTAAAATAGCCACGCGTTTCGAGATACAGAGAGAGTGAGCCCTCACTGGCTGTGGAGTAGCATCATATGTTGTGTTAACACATGGCAATCACAATTCTGCTTTCATGAAATATGTGGCAGTACATGCACGTGTGGTTTTTTATATGTGGGGTGGTGTCTTCTGATCTGCAGAGCCGTGTGATAAAATATATGCATTTTCCATATAAGTTGTGTGTGCACACACATGTGTGCTTATCCATGCTCTTCATGTGTGCATGTGTATATGTATGCAGAGGAACCAATTTTAGGTTCCTATGATTTATAAAAATCTTTCTTTTTGGTTCAAAAATATAGATTTTAAATAGTTTTTCATGCCTTCAGTCATTCACTGCATTATTTAAATATCCCCTTTCCACCTTGCCTCCATTCCCAGCAAGAGTCACCATTTTTTTCCATAGCAGGGATAGCTTGCTGGGCATTCTCACTGTCAGAGTTTAGCAGGAGCACTCAGGCTGCACAGGCAGCAGCCTTGCTGTTGCTGTGTGGGTCTATCAGCAAAGGTGTATCGGCACTAGCAATAGCCAGAGCACATTGGGAATCCTAAAAATACTGAAAGGTTGAGAGACAATATATGCTTTCTGACAGGCTTGGTTTTTCACCTTGGACACCAGCCAGAGGTTCTCCAAGGCCAACGTTTTGGTTGCTAATCTGTGCACAAGCCCTTACCACCGTGCCTTCGTAGGTGTCATGTCTCACTGCTCGGATTAAAGCTCACAAATGCGTGATTTTCTGGGCTATGCAGAGCCCTGCACTGCAGTTCGATGACTGGTGTTGCAAATGTTCACCATCCACGAGGTTTTGGAGCTGGGTGTGTTCCCAACATCCCAGGCTTGCAGGATGACACAGGCTTACTCACTACAAACAGCGTGTTCACACAGGAACAGGGGAGCAGAGTCACTTCTGTATGAAGACCTCAGTCTCCGTGGGTGATATCGGCTGCTTCGCCTTAAGGTTGCTGCACAGGGTTTCTTCCAGCTCAGCCTACTGACCATTAGTTCAACCTGGCTTTTGCTCAGAAAAAGTGAAAACAGGTTTCTTGTCCCAAAACTGCAGCCAAGCTCACTACCTCAGTCCAACACACCTCCCAGATCCCACCACTGGAGCTGGCACAACAGGCACTTACTTTCCATGACTCTTTAGCCACGATAAAGCCTTCCTCTGCACTGCTGGATGGGTCTGGAGGGGGACAGGGCTCACCTCTCTGCATCCTCCTCCTCTGTCCTGTGAGGACAGGTTCCCTGTCAGGGCAGGGAAACGCACAATCTGTGTATAGATGCGCTTTCTTCCCTGCTGTCAGTGATAGGAGTTCTGTGAGTGCTGAACCCTCCCAAAATACCTATGAATAAGAGGATAGGCTTAGCTCTTGGCAGTCTGCAGAGCCACTGGAAGTTTTCTCCTTTATATAGCATGCAGCTTCATCCTTCCTCTTTTCTCCTTTCTTAAGACTGAGTATTTTCCTTTTGCTCTTTCCCATTCCTTTCCCCTCCAGGAAAAAAAAAGTGCTGTTCCTGGAGGCTATAGGGCCACAGAGCCCCTTCCTCCTGCTGGTACATGATTATCTGCCTGAGGGGTTTCATTTAAATCACATTTAAATCACAGAAGATTAGGTGTGTGAACAACTGCTCACTAGTGAATAAAAAAGGTTCATAGTCCAGTCCTGGGGAAAAAAGAAAAAGAAAAAGAAAACAAAGCAGCTTTATATTTAAAAATCACTCCAGATAAATCCTTTTCACTTGTAAAATTTCTTCTCCTGGGACATCTCTCTGCAATAGCTGTCCTTTTCCTTTAAGTGGTTACATATTGAGAATATGATATCCTGCCAGAAGAGCCTTGATTGCTCTACCTCAGGCTAAATGAGCTGAAAAAAAGGAAGAAGCTTTCTAAGATTGGTGCTTTCTGCTAATTGTTCTGCAGAGAGGCTTTTGCTAGCTCTCTTGGTGTCAGGTAAAAGACTCTGACTGCACAGTTGGATTTCTTTCACACTTCTTTACTTGGAGAATGTGTGCAGTAATAATGTAAGGACTGCTTCTCCTCACCATCCCTGCAGGTATTTAAAAAATGTATAGATGTGGTGCTTAGGGACATGGTTTAGGGGTGGACCTGGCACTTTAGGTTTGGACTCCGTGATGTTAAAGGTCTTTTCCAATGTAAATGATTCTGTGATTTGCTGATTCTCTTCAGACGTGTCTGTGATTCAGAGGCACCGCTGATATTTTCAGAGGAGAGCGCATGTAAATCTTGCAGGAAAAAAAGATAAATCAGTTAAATATGGAGTTTTGCATTGATTTGACTTACGAACGTGGCTACGTAAGCACATCCACAGGCTGAACTCTTCATGCTGAGGTAGTTCCAGTCCCTGCTCTACCTCCTAGAGTTGCAGCTGACATTTGGTGCATCCACACATGACTTTGTGTCATGTTGCTGTGTCCCCAGCTTCTCAAAATGATGGATTTTCCATATTTCACCATGATCCGCCATGCTGCTGCTCCACAAGCCAGCAGTTTCCTTTTCCTTCTTCCATGAAAGCTTCTTACTGGATATTTTTTTGGTCACCTATTAAGAGAATATTTGAAAACCCTGAGGCTTGCTGACCTCCCCATGCATGGCCAAGGTTTCTCAGGAGGGAGCATGTCCTGGAGAAGGGAAGCATTACCTGGTCATCACAGTAGAGCACTGGGGGTCAAAACTGGATTCCTGATGCTGCTGCCACAGACTTGCGGGGCAGCCTTGGGCAAGTCACTTGCTCTTTCCATACTGTGTTTTATTACATTTGCAATGTATCATAGAATCATTAAGATTGGAAAAGATCTCTAAAATCATATAGTCCAGCAATCTACCCAACACTACCATGACCACGAAACATGTCCTGAAGTGCCACATCTACACTCCCAGGGATGGCGACTCCATGTCTTCCATGGGCAGCCTGTTCCAGTGCCTCACCATGTAGCTAATGTAAAATCGAGTAGAGATGTCATAGAGTCATAGAATCATAGAATCGTATCAGCTGGAAGAGACCTAGAAGGTCATCGAGTCCAGCCTTTGTCCCAGCCCTATCAACCTACTAAATGGTTCCCCCCAATGCAACATCCACCCGTCTCTTAAACACCTCCAGGGACGGTGACTCAACCACCTCCCTGGGCAGCCTGTTCCACTGACTGATAACCCTCTCAGTAAAGAAATTCTTCCTAATATCTAACCTGAACCTCTCCTGGCGCAATTTAAATCCATTTTCCCCTTGTCGTGTCCCTCTCCACTAGGGAGAGTAGACCAACCCTTGCCTCTCTACAACCTCCCTTCAGGTAGTCAACAGGGATCCTGGCAGTCGATGTGACCTCTTGTATGATGCAGGAGGACACAATATTTTCTTCTCCATGAAGTGCGTGAGACTGCCAGTCAAAGCATTTTGAAGCCTTTAATTCATAAAGTATCCTGTGTCATCCTTACAGTAACAAGCAACTATGCAAAGTGTTACTAGTCCTGATTCTTGAATTTCAGAAGGGAATAGTGACCAAAAGCGTCTTCTAGAGAATTTTTCATGTGCCAAAGAAGTGGACAGAATAAAACTGTTACCTTCAAGATGGCTTATCACTTTCTGCTCTAAATTCTGAGTTTTGGATAGTTTAAACCAAAAGTTTTATTGCTTTGCCTTAACGTTTATATTTAAAACACTGGAGTGCTATACCTTCTCTGTGCTGGACGTGCTCCAGTCTAAACAATCTCCATTCTGCTTGCGTAAATTCCCTTCTATAGTTTCAGCTGAACGCAAAATTCTTTTCTGCTCCTCTGTCTGACCTGCCATGTGCCGTTCCTCGGGGCTGCAGGACAGCTCGTGCGTTCCTCCCTGGAAATGGCAGCATCTCGGTAGTGTGTGAAGCGGAGTCTGCATAATCCTTTGGGATCCTTCAGGATAAAAAGCTCCTCTATAAATACTATACCATTTTCATTGTCAGTCTGGATTCGGGAGTGAAATGATCCCACTTAGTTAAGGCAGGATGAAGTGTCTATTTTCATATTTGTTTAATTGAACCACTCAGCGTGTCCAATAGTAATGGCTTTATTTGAAGCATGTGGTTCTTATGAGCTGTTAAGATACCAATAGCATTTGCGTTAGTCTTCCTGCCAAGAAAGCCAGGTCAATTCTTCAGGAAAATAAAAAAAAAAAGCCTAAGGCAAACTTTATTTTAACAGTGTCTTGAGTTTCACTTTAGGTTCCATAAATATTTGTCAGTGTTCCTTTTGTAAGACCCATGCGAGCCCTTGGCAAGACATGAGGTCTATCTCCAGAACACAGAATATAAATAAATTCCCCAAACCATGCTGGAGAATTGGAGGTAACTTTAGCCTATGTGAGAGACCTGAGACCAAGCAAAGAGTTGATCGTGGTTCTAGAATTACTGTTTGTATAGAAGAGAAGGAATGGGAGGAAAAAAGGGAAAACACAGAGAGAAGAAAATATAAGCATTAGTAGAAGGTATGTGGGAGCCCACACCATCCTGTGCAGAAAGGTGGGAGTCATTTACCAAGGCAATGACAGAAATGTCATTCTACGTGGATTCCAGTTGCTATCTGCTCCTAATGCTTCCAGAAAAGCTAACAGTATTTTCTCATGCCCTAGAGGATAAGGGAGGAAATTTCACAATCTTGACGAGGACTGGTAATGCCATCTACTCTAGAGGATTGGGCCAAAAAAGCACTGTGAAGCCACTCTATGTGCCCCCTTCCCCCAATTTCCTCTGAATACCTTTGATATTCCTCCAAACTTGGTTCAATTCTGTGGTTTTCAGAGCTATATCTAAGTAGAAAAAAAAAAAAGGTCCATGATGATTTCAAAGACTTGCCTATAGTTAAGTACTTAACCAGAGGTTTAGGATGCAGGGCTTTTGATTTAAGAGCAAGCCCTGTTCTGTGCAGTTGAGGGGGGAAATAGCTGAAATTTTATCCTACCCCTGACCACAGATTGAGATTACCAAAGCAGCACAAAAGCAGGGAGTCCGAATGAAGGAGGTGTATTGAAGGAAGTGGGACTTTGGCTTCTAGCAATGCGCTCTGGTTGCTGGATCAACTCCAATAAAAATTTAAATTCAGACAAGCTGAATGCCTTATTTGTCTGGTTAAGGGGGAGGAAGGTGGGGATGGGTGAAGTTTTTCCTCTACCTCTGAACATTAAAATAATGCTAGTAGGGTGTGAAAAGTATGTATTCCTGAAGAATGTACTATTGTAGTATCAGAGAGTTAGCAACTGTTTTCTTTTTTCTTCTTTATGTGTATCAGCTGAGAAATTACAAAGCATGGATAGAGAGAGGAGAGGGGTTTGCTGAAGAAGAACCATTTTTATAGTGAGATGGGAGCCTACCTGTCCATAGATTTAGAATTTCCAACAAAATGCTGGACAACTTTGATCTCCCCTTTAAATAAATGGAAACTGAATGTTGCTCACAAGATCAGACTGTCTCTTTGCATGTGCAAATTCCAGCAGTGATCCATGGGCTCAGTGCCAGTCCTCAGTTGTCTGCAGGTACTAAAAGAAAAGTATAAAAGAACCGTTAACCCCGTTTTCTGCTTTCACAGACAGCTGTCTGGGTCTCTGTAGAAGTTGATACTCTATAGCTTTCTATTCCTACCACACTGTTCCTACCTATGGTTTTGGAAACAGTGACTGAGGTTTGCTAGCCGTTCCTTAATCTGGCTGCTATGGACATTAAGGAAAAAAAATCAGGTAAAAACCTCCGTCTGCCAGACTACTTCTGGTTTTGTGACTGGGCTTAATACACAGTGAGCATAGTCAGATAATTTTTTATTTAAAACTACCCTCTCTCCCTCACCAAAACAGGAAACATCTTTCCAGGAATGCTTGGGGAAATGTTTGACTTTTATGTCGCTGAGATAACTGGAGAAAGTATTAAACAACTTTAAGGCTAGTAAGGGTTTAAACAGACATAAATATTCATTGAACTCTATGGAACTAAGAGCTATCTCTTCCTTCTTTTTTACGAGAGTCCAGTTTCTCCTCAGTATATGTGTGTGCATCTCTCCAAGGCTGCATGAACAATTAGCAGACCATAAGGGATGCAGAGTGTATCCCTGCTTGGGCCCTGCTACCAAGTTCACATCCTTGTCCTGCCACGTGTGCACCACAGGTATCTCCATCATGGATCGCAGTGTACACAAAGTCAGTGAGTTCAAGGCATCCAGAGTGTTGCAAACTCATCCCTTATCTTTGCTCATCCTTTCTTATTCTTAAAACAGCAACGTTTTTCTTCCAGAGTAGGTGGGTTGTTTTTTTTTTTTTTAAAAAAAAAAAAGATGGAGTTTCAGTTATCCTTTGGACCTTCGTAAAACTTTCTAAAAAAACCCCAAAAAAGTCTTACAGCTCTTTTCTTAATCCTATTCCATTATAAAGCTCATGCCAATGGTGCAGTTTGGCAACTGGCTGCTTACCTTTCTGCACAATGTCCAGAAAAATTGCAGAGGAGGGGCAGAGCTGCAGTTAGGGCGTGCTGGCATGGTTTATACAGATGTTTCTTTGCCTGTGGGTGAAGGAGATGCATTACTTGGGAGACTGCGGCATTTATGGGAGCTGCTGCTGAGCACAGGCTCCCGGCTAATGAAGGAGGAGGTAAGGGATGCTCGCTTCATTCCTGCACCGAGGGCTATGGTTTACACAGCTTCATTGTATTGCGCAGGGCTTTCCTGCCCTGCAGCTTGACTTGCTCTGTGACAAATTATTCCTTAATTGCTGGATGGCAGAAGAAAAGCTTTACAGCCCTGAGGTTATTCCTAACAAATCAGGTTACAGAAGCCTTGAAAATTATATTGAGCAGAAAAAAAGCACCGTGAGGTTTCCTTGGGTGCTTGGGCTGTGCTAAGCTTGACTAAGGCAATGTGCTAATGAAGCTTGTTAAAATGCAATTATACTTTAATGCTGTGGATGCAGAAATGAGGATAATCAGCGGAGAGGTGCTAGTAAAGATGTTGTGATTAGCGTGATTTGTGTGTGTCACTGCTGTGCTCAGGGCCTTCACCCCGCTGTGCGAGGTGCTGTTTGAACACAGTGAGAAGGCTCTGCCCAAAGAGCTACCCAGGGCTGTGAGATCAGGGTTGATGGCAGGAAGACAGAGAGATGGCTGGAGCAAAGCAGCAGTGAGATGGTGTTGATGGCGAGGACCAGCAGATATGTCAGACTTAGCTGCTGGCTGGTAACGGTGAGTGTCTGGTGCAGGAAAGCTTTAAGGAGGGCACGGCCTGAAGCTGCGTCAGGGGAGGTTCAGGTTGGGTCTCAGGCAGCCCTTCCTCACGGAGAGGGTGCTCAGGCACTGGGATGCACTGCCCAGGGAAGTGCTGGAGTCACCGTCCCTGGAGGGGTTTAAGGAGAGGCTGGATGTGGCACTTAGTGCCCTAGTCTGGCTGATGTGGTGGTGTTGGGTCATAGGCTGGACTTTTGCAGCCTCAGCAATTCTGTGATTCTGCGTGGAGCAGAGAGCCTCAGCCAATGCTGGTGGGGAGCTGCTCCCACACAAGGCAGGCAGCTTGGCAAAAACCACCTATCATTTCCTTTGAAAAGTGTTAAAAAGGAGGAGAGAGCCTGGACTTCTGGGCCAGTTGGAGGAGGGTGGACCTCTGGTAGGGAACAGGTGATAGGAACAGTGAGGAGAGGCCAGGAGGATCTTGACAAGTGAAGAAATGTAGCAGCCGTTTGATGTGGCGGGGAAAGGGACAGCAAGATGCAAAGAAAAGCAGATGTGGCCAGAGTGGTGCCTAGAAAAAAAATGAGTATGAATGAGACAAGAATGTGTTTCATCAAGGCTGGAGCAGAGGAGTTCTGGTGAAATGTGATGGAAGCCTGTGTGCAAACGGCAAGCGAGTGGATGGACAGCCAAGGCTGGGGCTTATCAATGAACTGCAGAAAGACTCTATGGATCACGGTCCAAGCTGGGATGTGGAAAGCTGGAGGGGGAGATGAGTGAAAAAACCGCTCGGGCCGTGGCCCTGAGAGACAGTGAGGACAGTAGTGGTGTCTGCAGCAATTAAGGAAGGAGGTGGGGAGGGGGAGGAAGATTAAGAGCTCTGAGCTTGAGCTGACAGCTCGACATCCATAAGATGTCAGGGAGAGAGGCAAGGTTTTTGTCCAGACAGAGAGAGACAAGCCTGGATGATCAGATCAGACAACTGGGGAAACTGATTTATGTGAGAAGATTAGAAGAGCTGCTTGTAAATATATGTATAGCTTGGCTAAGTAACACCTGAGGGGACAATAACTGTCTACAAGTGTATGAAGGGATTGGATACTGGAGCCAGGAGGAGGGGGAGGGAACCATTTATGAGCATAGATGAGGATTTTGACTAGAGGCAGTGGAATAAGGAGGAGCAAAGAGGGCTGTATTGCCTGGTTAGGGAAAACATCTCCTCTGCATAATTGGGAAGACTTCAGTGAGTCTTGAAACCTGCATATCCATCTAGGTATGCATCTGCTCCCCTGTTGTCACAGGATACCTGGCAATCTACTGTTTGTCTTGACAGCACCCGAGAGGGAGGTGTCCCTTTGTGCAGTTGTGGCATTTAGGTAGCCAGTGTGACCCTTGCTGTCTGACCTGACTTATGGACCTAAGAATGGATCTTAGCCATTATACTCTCTTGCCTTTTACTTGTCTCTGTTTTAAAGGGTTAGTCGTGTTGGTAGTACACTGAGGAGGAAGGGAAGGAGATCTAATGGGACTCCTCCAGCCTACACTTTGTGTTGCCTTCTCCTTATGTTCCTTATAATTTTTTACTCTTTATAAAGTTTTACTTCTCTGTAAAACTAAGGAAAGAGGAAGCAGGTATTACTTTGTTGCTCATTCCTACCTGAGCTCCTCTGTCAGTGCAAGAGAACAAGTCTGAGAGAGAACCACTGGAAGTGACGTGTTTATGTGGGGAGTTAGGATTGCAGCAATTTTGCCCTAAAACATGCCTAGAACTGATTGGTGCCCTGGAGAGCAGTAGCAGTTGGTGTGTGTATAGTTGAACTACATTGATAGTTCCTGTCTGGTCACAGCTAGAGTTGTTTTTTTTGTCAGCTCTGTGGTTTATTTTCCTAAGCAAATGGCAGAGTGGTCTAATTCAGACAAACAGCTCCATTTCTGCTGCAGGAGGGCCACTCTGGGATCCATCAGCTGAGGATCTCAAAGCACACATGCAACACTTTGCAAAAAATGACTCAGTTTCCCATCTGGTGAAATAGAGGTGATCTGAGGTCAGAAAGAAAGGGAGATGGAGGAATACTGTATACTATGTATTTCAAATCTCACTCCCGTGCTGGGCTCATCTGTGCAGTTCAGTGCTTTGTCTTGGCAAGGCGTTTTGCAGGAGGCAGCTCGCGAACAAGCTGTCCCTTGGTAGGCTTGGTTTCCTAACACTGGTTACAGATGGCGTCATATTTTGCAGGATCTGGGCTTCTGTTTCTTCTGAGCAACACTGGTCAGAATATGCCGGGGAAGGGGGGGATCTTCTGAGAAACTTTAACAAAAGCAGGAAGAAAAGAAATCAGCAAAAAATGGGGCCGGCCCAACTGGTGAGAGTTCTGCTGTGCTATCAGATGAGGTTTGAATCTTTAGAGAAAACTTCCAAAGAGCCCCACTTTTGAAGCTAAATACGTAACCAGCCACCTTCTTCTGTCCGAGTGTCCTTCCTGTACTCACATCTCTGGTTTTTAGGCTGATGTCCTAAGGAGATGAGATCCATGTGGAAACATTTTTTGAGGGTTGTTCCATCTCTGTCCCTTCCAGTAACTTTCAAGCCTATTAACCAAATTCCAGACATATGTGTTTGAGGAGTGATGTAGCAGTTAATAAGTTCTTACAAACTGGGTGAAAATGGGAAGCCACCTGGATGAGGGTGATTGTAACAGTGTTGTATCCCTCTGCTACTATGCTTGAGGCGAAGGCCATTGCATGGCTTCAGCCTTTTCTAAATATTACAGAGATGAATGCACCAGCAAAAATTGAGCAAATAAATAAATGAAAATGTCAGCAGGTTCTTGACCCTTAACAGGCACTGGGAATTCCTGCCACAGAATCTAGCTGGGCTGTTGGAAATTAAACATTGTTTATCCTGCTGCATTTTTGGTAACTGCAAAACCATCTCTGGCTGGGAGTCTCAAGCAGTGGGTGTGAAAGACAGACAATATATGGTGAGTAAATGGCCTGACATTGCAAACTGCTGCATCCGCAGAGTGAGGTTGTGCAGACGTCAATGGGAGACTGTAGGAAGGTGTGAATCGCTGATGTGACTTTTTTCCTGCAAGGAGTTCATATTTGGCCTCAGCAGTCACAGTTAAAAGCTGAGCTCCCTGCTCTGACTTTCGCTTCTGTTTCTGCAGGACCAACATCTGTGGGGCCTTTCTGAATATTTCCCTCCTCACCCAATATTGCTGAAAATGAGCCTGAAGTGTTGACAGACAGCAGCACACGCAGCGTGTAGGAATCCAACATAAACAGACTTGCTGGTTGTGTACTTGGACATGTTAAAGGAGGTCTCTGCTTTGATCTTCCCTGCACTATCCTAAAGCCCAGCAAGCAAAGGCTAAGTAAACAGACCTTTGATTTCAGGGCTGTTTGGAGCAGAGGTCTTTTAAAACTTTTATCAGTGGCAGAGCTGAGCTACTGAAGTCCCTCTTGGACTGTAGGTGCTGCAAGAGTAGCAGTGTGGTTTTATTGACCTTAACGTCCCTCTTTCTCCCCCTGCTTCCCATAATGACAAACATCTGGGGATATGAGCCAGCTTCCTGTTGGTTGTAGCATACCAGTTTCTCTAGGAGAGACACCTGCTTGTAATCTCCTCTATGGTGAACGGAGCATAAGCTATATTAGATCCTACAGCTATTGGATCCCACAGCCAGTGCAGCTTTTTGTTAATGCATGCCATAAAGATGCTTAAATAAATCACTTGGGACACATCCGTGGGAAACACTCACGTTACTAATCCTGCGTGTTCAACACTCCTGGGTCAAACCCCGGAAAGCCAGTCCTCTGGCTTAAATAGCATGAATGTTACAACAAATCAGATTTTATTTATTTGCTTCCTGGTTTTAGAGCATTTAGTGATTCCCCATGATTACAAAGGTCACAAATTTCCTTTCATATTCAAATAAACAGGAGACTACTCTTCAAGATTAAGCCCTCAGAAAAGAGACCTTAAGCAACAAGTACCTAATATCACAAGATTTGAAAAATAGTGTGAATCCTCAATCGATGAAACACAGGACCTAGTCTGGCTGCTGCTTTCTTTTAATTTAATACTTTTCCGTATCTTCTGTTGCATTATGCAAAGGAAGCTTTAGCTTCTCTTCTACCCACTGTAGAAAAGTGATATGAGAGTGAGATCCTGCCAAGATATTTTCTTTTTATAAGTATTATCATTAGTTTTCAAAACTAAGAGCTACTGTACTTAGGAATAACAGAGCCCAGGCCGTTGCCAGTGAGCCAGAGCTGTCATCCCTACTGCTGGGACCATTTCAGCCTGAAGCTTGACTGAGCTCAGGACCAAAAGTTGGAGCATTTTGCTGAGCCCAACCAATGATTATTGCTTCTTATCAAGATAAATACCAAATGACAAGTTAATTATCCAAGTGCTCCATACCAACACAGCTTCTGCTGTACCTTCTGGAGGTAAAGGTGAGATCATTGGCTGAGTCTGAGCTCTTACCAGCAAATTGTGAGCCTAAGTGCATCTAGTCCCTCTTGTCTTTTGCCCTCACACTTTTATAGCACGACCTTAAAGACAGCCTTTCTTACGCTGCCTTTTCTGCCTTAGTCATCAACTGATCCTTTACTGTATGTAAAACAATGCCCTGGTTCTCCTTTCAGAAATTAATTTTGTCTTTTGTCAAATTGTCAAATCCACTCTTAGATAAAAAGCTTCTTTTTATTTCAGCAGCCCTTTATTTGTTGGTATTCGATGGCAGTTCTTTGATCCCTGAAGGGGTGTGCAGCGCTCTTTGTGATCTATAGCAAATCGATTTTACACATTTCCATCTTTCATCGATGAGTCTTCCAATGGGGTTTCACTGCAATCAGATTGGAGATTACCATGGTACAGCAATTGGGAAGGGATTGGAATTTACATGCAATAAAGATTAGTGGATTAGTGACTGATTAGGAAAGTGCTGATTTATCCAGCCACAGGTACAGGACGGGGTCTTGCACGTCTGCTTTTTTCTGACCTTGGATTTTGACCTCTTGACTCCTGGCTTCAAAAAGCCAGTGTGCAGCACAGAACAATTTCTCACGTGGCTTCTCTCAAGAACAAGTTCAAGCCATTGAACAGTAAATTGCAACAGTAAAAACTCCTATTTCTGTGAACAGAGAAGCTCAGAAATCTTTATGTGAGCCGACAGTTTGCTCTGATGCGCATCGACCAGGACAGGCTGAGCAAGACAGACCATGGCAACACTTTAATTTTTTGCTGACAGCTGATGCGATGTGTGTGTGTTGGTGCACGCACGTGTGCGATGGGGGATGAAGCAGTTAAGACGATATTTCTCCGTGCATGGCTTTTCCTAGATAGCTGCTGTGCTCTGCAGCTTTCTCCCCCCGCCACGCTCGCTTGCAGGAGGGTAGCTGGGACTGTGCATTACCAGACTGTGAGGTCATAGGAGCGCAAATTAATTGATATTCCAGGGTAGCTCTATCTACCTGATGGATACAATGTTCATACCAGCGCGCAGCCCGCCTGACATTGTTTGAAATTACAGAGCAATCAATGTCAGTGCAACTCCCGTGGGCTCTGTAGCTGCTGAGGTTTGGGCAGCTCAAGAAAAGTAACCATGCCGACAGCGACCGACTGTGCTAATAACAGGAGCTTGGTAGTTTGTCTGTGTATCAGATAATAATTAATGCTGCCTTTCTACACATGCCACCTAACAGAGATAAAAAGCAGGCAATAAGGGAGCTTCAGCAAAGGAGAAATATTTCCAAATCATTTAGATAACTTTGGGAATTTAAACAGATTGATATTTAAAATATTTATTTTAAATATTTCATTTTAGGCAGAGTATGCCCACTGTTAGGTGCTGGTTTGGAAATAACATTCATTCCGAGGTGTGCCATGCTGGTGTGCAATAGAGGCACGGGAGAAATACTTTCCTTCAGATGAAGTGAAGCAGCATTTGAACAGCAAGGGGTGCAGGAGCGCTTCAGATATATCAGATGAAAAGCACTGATTTTATCTCATCTTAGAAGCTGAACAGTCTCTAGACTGTCCAGAAAAGCAGCTGGCAATACTAGGCACAAACCATGGTGGTGGGACTGGATGTGGTAAGCCTAACAAAACAAGTCTTTGCTATCTCCCACTAGAAAAGCCTAATAAAGGCTACTTAAGAGTGCACTAACCCCATTGCTGATGATGGAGTCAGCATACAGAAAAGGAGGAGCAGAGGAAGTGGATCTTTTTGAAGCTGTCCCAGTTGCAGGCTCTGTCCAAGGCACCGGCTGAGCTCTCAGATGGTGTCAATGATAACTGGGGTTTCCATAGCTAGAAGGTCACTTGTGCGTGGAGTTGTGCAGGCATCATTGCATGTTTTAACACCGTGCTTTGGCATCAGACCAGGGTTGATCCATCTGAAGAAAATGTTACTACTTTCCTCTGGCTATGGCCTGGAGCTGAGACTGTTTCCTATAGGAGATCTGACAATATTCTGCAGGTGTGAAGGTTTCATGCATGAAGAAGTCCTGGCTTCTGCCAGTACTATCAGGTATTGTGTGCTTTTACATCAGGTAATGTGTGCTTTAGTGTCTAGTGTCTGGGGAGCAGGAACCAGATGTGAGTGCTGTAAGAATTCAGTGATGGTTTCCCTGTTTTCATATACAGGTGCCTTGGCGTCTCTTGAGTTTAAATGTAAGTTTTCACTAAGTCAGCCTTACTTTTAAAATGCATTTAAGTGTTCTCCCCTTCTGGAAAAGATGTACAGGTGTGTGTAAGCTTATAAAACGGCACAACAGTAACAAATCCTGAAAGTGAAATATTTGGTGCTGAGGAGGTGATATTCACACTGCAGGCATTCAGGGAGTTTATACTGGATTAGGTCCAGTCTGGTCATGTAGATTGAGCACTCGTTAATGGAAATGCAAGGGCACAGCTTCTGCTTTTGTTTTACCAAGGACTCGGCTACCAGTTGCTGCCTGTGTCTGCGTTAGCAGATGGTGGGAGTTGCTAAGACTGGATCTGTAAAGCAAAGCACATAGTTCTGCAGACCTGACACCCCTGTTTCAGAGAGACGTTCCACTTCTGGCCCCGTGAACTAAATGCCCATCTGAACTGGAGCACCCCTTGCAGCTGGATTTCATAGAGAAGCACCAAAACAGTTCCATGATGTGAACAAAACTATGACTGGTGGAGATGATTAAAAAATTTGCTTTAAAGCATGCTCTTGGCCCAAAGTAAAACCCTGGTGTAGGCACATGGAAGGTAGACCCTTATGATGACATTTTAACTAATAGAGAGTTGGATAGAGCACTTCCATCATACCTACCACGAAGCGGAGGTTTTGGTAAGGTGTCACAGGTTAGGATGCCTGGTTTCAGGCAGAATTTTAAAATGCTGTTGTCTTAGAAGGTGGAAAGTCAGTACTGCTTTGCATTTTTCATATATATATATATACACACATATATATGTGAATATATGTGTATATATACACATATCTGTGTGTACATATATATGTGTGTATATGTACACGCACATATATATGTATAGATATACACATATATATCTATATATATGTAAACATATATATACATATATATTTCCCTTGTGATTTTTAAATGTGTTTTAATTTATTCCTGTCCCAAATCGAAACTGTTTTCATATGTTAGGGATACAGCAACCCGTTTAAAAAACATTATCATTGCTTAATCAACATGCTTTTATTTGTTTCACTTTAATTTGCCAAAGTTATGACACAAAATATTTCTCCAACTGGAAAAGGGAATATTGAGAGAGAAAAATAGACAAAGTCTTGGTTTGTGACAAAAATGTCATTTTCTGGTAGAAAAAACCTGCTCCATACCAAGTCTGCTCTGCAGCTATTCAGCCAGAAGTGCTTTCTGTTCTAGAGAAGCCTCTGAAAATATCTCTAGTTCTGAAATACCACAGTGTTTATCTCTTTGTGGTCACCAACAAACAGTTGTTGCCATGTTTTTGCGGTGAACAAACTTAGAAGCCCCCAGTGACGAGGGCAGAGCAAAGAGACTGCTGAGAATCCCTGCCCTGTTGGGCACTGCCACTGATTTCCCAGAAGCAAAGGGCTTATGGATATTTTGGCAGTGTCTCCTGTTTGACAGTGAGTGTTCAAGGTGATAGGGGTTTTTTTCTTTTTTTTTTTTTTTTTCCTTTTTCTGAGTTCTTGATGTCTTAATCACACCTTTTCAGTATTGGGAAAGGCCAGTAGGATCTCCCAGTAAGAACCAGCATTGGATGGAATAGTTTAAAGTCTTCTACAATTTCACTTCCTTGAGAGTGAAGAATATTTTGAGGAAAACCAAATTCTTGGATACAAATGAAAAAGACTCCCATGGCAGCATATGGCCCAAGACTTGCTGCTGTGGGCTAGCAGGAAGGCAAACCAACTGTTCCTGAATATGGCCCAGAGTCAACCATCGTGGTTTCTGTTTCCCTGCAGACATAAACAATGACACTTACAATTTCCTGCTTGTAAAGCTCTCCCGCAAATGTCTGTCTATAAGGGAAACAGCTAATTACTTATTAAACCTTGTCCTGTGCTTAGACTGGGTTAAATATTGACTACCAAAGTTCAAGGGGAATCCGTGTCACCAAACGTGAACTTGGGCATCCTATTTTCTAGGAGCTGTTCAAACAAAACGAGTGGGTGACAGGATATTGCACGTAGACAGGAGGGCAAAGAAGAGGGCAAAAATTGGAGCAGATTGGCTCAGAAGTCTGTAGCCCTGCGTTTTGGAACATGATCGCAACTGGTGGCTCGAAGGGGAGTTTTATTACAAAACAAGTGCATTAAACTGAGATTTGCAGAGTGTCTGGTTTGTTTTGCTGGAAGTCTTGGAGATGATGGGAGGTTTGGCCAGGAAATCCACTGGGCTCATGGAGCAGGATTTGGATGGTTGGGAAGCAGTTGGAAGGGCAGAGTACAATAAGCATTTATGTTAAAATTGGGGTAGATTAACCCCAGAAGCTAATTCAGGGCTGCCTGGCTGGACTGTTTCCCAGAGATTATGGGGAGCAAACAAACGCCTTATGTTAGCGGGAATGGTCCCTGTGTGACTTGTGGTGGAGATGCTGGGGCTTTGTGTTAGGTTTGGTGGGGCAGGATTTTCACCAGGGTTCTGGATCCTCCTGCCTCCCTCAAGCCAGAGGATTTCTAGCTTTCTTCCAGGATTAGGCAGTTTGTCCTTACTGGAAATAGGAGACTGAAAAAAAAAAAAAAAAAGCCTTTTAATTTCAAAACCTTGAAAACATTTTAATGTAATTTCTTTTGACAAAACACATAAGGAATGCTGTTATTCAGATGGGCTTGCCTTCTGGAATGGGAATGAAAAAGATGGATTGTGTGGGTACATGTGCCAATACACTGTTGCACTTTTCTCTTCTCTAAAAGAAATTTTCTGCTTACCCATTGAACTGCATACCTGAACTACGCCATATACGCAGTATAATTTTAGTCTTAGAGTAGAAATACTGGTCCTCTCCTTTGGCCCATGCTAAGCCCACTGGCAGCACTTAAGTAACAATAAATAATATCTTTTCTTCCACACTAGAAGAGAAACCTTCTAGTGGAGTCTGTTTCTTGAAAAGTAGTTTGAAGTAATCCTAACTCTGCTCTGCATTTGCTACCTCAAAACCTAAGGGATAAAGTTACTATTTTTTGCTGCTGAAAAAACGTTCAGCGACACTTGAAATTGAATGTCACCCATGCACGTTTAATTTAATAAGATGGTAATTTCATGTTAAATAAATACCAACTGATTATTGAAAACATATGCTCAAAGGATTTAAAAACCATGTAAGAGATACATATCTCATCTACTGTTGCTGAACTGCAATAAATCTGTGAAATAATCAAGTGCCAATTGTTTTACATACAATAACTATTTTATTAAATCTCAGTGAAATGTGTATGCAGGGCACTTAATTAAATGGAACATATTCCCAAATATTTTACTTTTCTTATTTTTGGAACATCTAGAGTAGAAAATTTACTGGCAGCCTTCACCCAGGGGGCTAGTTGTTACTCATATAAAAATATTGCAAGCACTTCTTATCCTATCAATAACTATCCATTTCTTCAGGAAAGCAGCTCCTACCACAGAGGTACGGAAGAGAGAGAAAATATGTCACTCCACTTGCTGTAAAATGAATCCACAAAGCTGTTTTCTCTATCAGGTTCTTGGGCTCAGCTGTGCAGCCCAAGCCTGGAACTTGCTCCTGAAAACAATCCACTACTCTCAAAGCTAAGCCTGACCAGTCGTCAGGGCTGGTCAGCAAATACTTGCGGTCTTTTTGTATTCCTCTCTTAAGAGTCTTTGTTCTACAGAGATGCTGTTGTTTTTTTCTTTAATCTTCTGATTGTTTTTGATAAGCATTGTTTTTGTCTGTGGGCGCCTATGTTTTCAAGCCAAGAAGGACCCATTAGCTCATCTAATCTCATCTGCTCATGTCACATACCAAAGCATTTGGCCCAGTTACCCCTACGCTAACCCCTACTTCTCTTGGCTAATGTATACCTTTTACAAATGCAAACTGTTTTGTTTTGAAAATATGAATAAACGTTGGATTCACCAGTCCTTTGAACTGCTCATTCCAACAGCTAATGGCATACGTGGGCAAAGCGTTCATCCTTTTATCTCTCTCAAAAAGCATTTTTATCACTTCTGCTCTCCATCTAATGGCTTCCTACTGTGCAAAGAGCCAAGAGTTCCTCTCTTTCAGGAACACCTACTCATGTTAATTGGAGCTTTTACTATCATTGCTTTGTAAGCCCTTCCCTGTGGGATTTGCTTCTTGGTAGGTGTTTGTCTAACCCGCAGCATACCGAGGACTCTATCCATTGATCCGTCATTACAGCTTGAATGCTGTCAGAAATCATGGTAATAATGATGTGCAGAAAGCATATGTGTATAATCCTCTCGTTAGTCTTGCAGAGAGGGTTAAACTATTGCAGAAAGTGTTAAACTCCTACTCTAAGCAGGAATTGTCCAGCCCAGCTTTTTTAACAATAGATACTCTAAGTCAGGCAACTCTGGCTTTTAGATGGTCCTTTCCACTCACCCATGTTTATTCTCAAGCATGGGAGAGGTGAAAGAAATCAGCTTCAGTGTGAACCACCCTTGTACTGAAGACTTTGGAGGATCAGGTTTTACAATGATGAGTATAGTGAAGGCCAAATGTTGCCTCAGGTGTTGGTGTAAGAGACTGTGCTCACACCGAACAAGTGGTTTGGTTAGCAGCCGTAGTCCAACTCCTTCATCTGACTGTCATAATGGAAGATTTCTGTGCTTGGCTGTATTCTCACAGGACACACATCTTCTGTGGTACCCCAGCCCCTGATGCTACATGTGTTGATGGGTTGTTTGGGTGCTTCATGATAAATGACTTCACTAATTTGCTAACACAGCACTTCAAAAGAAATCTTATCTTCATGGAAAGTGAATGTGTTTGGTATTAAATAATAAGATATACATAACCCATGAGGCTCTTAAAACTCATTTAACTTCTTTATAAACTTTACAATACAGTATGTGGATATTATAAATTACTTTTCATTCCAAGAAACTGTCCGGGCTGGTTGACCTTCCTTGGAATTTCCTCTTTGTAATTATGTTTAATGTGTTAATAAAGTTCACTTTGAACTGTATCATGGCAAATGGTCTCATAGGACGTGGGTCAGTGCTGGTGTGTTCACCATATGTGAAGGTTGATGTTAGTTGTGCAGTTTAGTTGAAGGAATAACAAAAGTAAGTCCAAACAATTGTAGAAGCAGTATCTCCTCCCCAAGTTAGCAGTAAAAGGGGTTCATGGAAAGTTAGGAATGTGGAGTGGGAAATCATTTAGCTTTCACTGCTAGGTGTTACTAAATTATAGTGCTAGGTTTGAGTCACTAGCAAAACACCATATATCTAGAGGGTTTTCACACTGAGCTATAAATCATGTTTACTACATGTATGAGTTGAATGAGTGCATGAACTTTGCAGTGCGGTCCAGGAAAATATAATTATATGTGTGTGTTTTTTTGACTGTGAGAAATATGGACAGGAAGCTCCAGGCTATTTCACCGTTGTGTCTTAAATATGCTTCTAGAAATTGTTTTTGCTGCTTCCCGGAAATAACTATTTGCTAAAGCAAAGAGGCTTTCTGGGGTTTTACATAATTCCCTTTGCCAAGAAGTGGCAAACACCAGCCTTTCCAAGGCACTGTGGGGGGAGAGCAGGGATGCTGGTAAAGCAGTGTCAGCAGCAGAGCAGCAAGTGGGGTCTTTCAGTGCTATGGGATAGTGGATATAAACTGAAAATTGCCCAGCTGTTCAGTAAGACAGGTGTAAGATCTGTCTTTTATATAATGGAACAGAATGGAGATTCCAGTTGCTTGTATTCGTAGATGAGGCAAGTAAATCTGCACACTTGTCTGCGTGTATATGAGCAGAAATATTTAAAACAAATGAGGTGATCATGGCATTTCCTTATTAATGTCTGACTGCTCTTATATGATCTTGAACAGACAACTTGGCATCTGGCTGGGATTGTTGGTTTCTTTCTGGGTGAACTTATGTGTATTTGCAGATGGGGAAACTAAAAACAAGAAAATAACTTGGTAAAAAATGTAGGGTCTGGATTGTTTAAATTATATTTTAAGCCTGATTGCACCCTGGCCCTTGGAACTCCAGGCATGATCCCTTCTAGTAACTAAAATGATTTGAATGTTACGGGGCAAAGTTATATTTAGTTTGTATTTGGAGAAAGAATAACAACCAGGCGCAGAGGGGAAGGCAGCTGCATTCTCGTCACTTCTTCCCAAGTCACATCCACGGATGTCAAACCCCACCCTTCCCCCTTAGCCAAAATATTAAGAAATGATTCTCTCAAACTACTGAGTTGAGGACAAGGGGGACTGAAGAAAACTTGCCCCCGCTGGGTTTGTGTTGAAGTAGGGCTTAATTTACTGTAATCACTGCTTCTGTTCACCCAGGCTGGGAAGTCAGCTGCACCCTCGCCAGTGTGGACTGGCTCAGAAGTGTGTTTCTCAGCAGTGCCCTGTGGCTGTAGGGAGCTGCCTTTGCTTAATGGAAAATTGCAAGAGTGGAAGCATGAAACAGTGGTTGTTTTCTCTCCCCGCCATCCCACCTTCCTTCCTGACTACAAAAATGTGTAAAAATCTATGTCAGCAATTTTTGACCTGGGGCCTCGCTTTTGGCCCCTTCTCCCGTATCCCACGGCAAAATCCTGCAGGAAGTAATCCCTCTCTCCAGGAGAATCAGAGGTTGCAGATTCTTAGCTGTTTTTTTCAAGAATCATTGTCTAATGGCTAAGAAATCTAGAGGAGTGTGATGTAGGGACACCTCTGCCAGGATTTACACCCAGGGCCAGAGAGTACTGCTCTCTTGTTCTGTCTTGAAAGGATCCAGTCTGGGGCTTTGGCCCATGGTAGAGGTACATGGCAATTCATGGCATCCCCTCGCTAGCCAGAAAGATGGTATATATTGCATTAAAAAATGTATATTGCTAGATAAGCACAGGTAGGTCTGGTACTTGGTGGGATGGTTTAGTGGTGCACTTGGCAGTGCTAGGTTAATGGTTGGACTCGATGATCTTCGAGGCCTTTTCCAGCATAAAGGATTCTATGACTCTATATAAGAATTCAGTTTTAACAATCTGGTTTAACAAAATGATTTCAGGTTTCAAAACAATCCTCCACAGTGTTGCTATCCAGATCTTGCAGTGTTGCCCTAATGCATAACCCACAAACAAGGCAAGAGCACTACAGTAAGGAGCCGGGGGGTATTGCTCTCAAAATGCTTTAGTACATTTCTGCTCACACAAAGCTAAGTTTAAGAGGGGTGAGATTGTGACGCTGGCTGCTTGAGGAGTAATTGCATCTGCTTTTTAATGCTGCATAAGAGCACAGGACAGAAGGTGACAGTGGCGAGGGATGAGAATTCAGCAGCAGCTGGGATTCAGACTGGTTCTACCTCGCTGGCAGCTGTAAGTGAAGCAGCAGGTGCTTTCCTGGGATTTTTGCCTTTCTAAACTGCTGTAGGAATATTCCAAGGCTGCAGGGCCATGGGCTGTGCCCTGTGCTCTGCTCCTACACCACTGCCTTCAGCCATGAGTGCACGTGTGCCTCAGCTCTGCAGAAGGCAGCTGCCAAGGGACACCCTTAAATCAACACCTTGGGGGAGCCAGCAGCTACTGGGCACTCAGCTACCCCTGGCGTATTATGGGCCAGTTCTGCAAAGTGGGGAACTCCCTGTGATACTGGCAGTGCATGTGAGAAGTAGGGGTGCTCAACATGTTTTTACTACCTCTTTTTGCCCTGTTCACGTAGCAGAAGATGAAACTGCCGTGAAATCAAACTCCAGGGGAACCTGGGTCGTTCTGGACAGTTTAATATATGGATTCAGAGGGAACATATGTTTTTATCTGGATAGTGTGGGATCTTGGTGTTATATCATGTGAGGCACCTCCATGTCAGCAGCACCTACTGCTTGGGGGACACTGGAGAAGGGCTGTTCTGCAAAACACACTTCACTCTCTCCACCACCTCCCCTCCAAATACTGACAGTGCAGAGTGGCGAGATGTGCCTGAGTATGTCTCGACTTGAAAAGCATTCATCTGCCACTCTGGCCATCCCAAGGCAGGGCTGTGCAGATATATGGTGAAATAAGACCCAGTGGATGCCTGTACATTAGAAAGAGAGCTAGAGATCCGTGATGATATCAACATTTTATTCTTGCTGTAGCTTTCTACAGGAGGTCCAGCTATCATTGGCATGCCAGGGCCTTTGAAGCCTCTGGCACATCTATTAATGCAAAAATGATAAGTGATAAAATGGGAATATTTACAGCACCAAATGAAGCAAGAAGCAAGGTTTTAACATCTTTGTCCTGGAGCTGTACCTTACTGAGAAGTGCATGAAGCTGTATCTGGCAAAGTTCAGAGCAGGAGAAAGAGAGGAGGGATTTTTTATTTATTTCAAGTCACTGGAGGAGCTAATGAAGTGTTGCAGTGTGTTTTTCTTTTCAGGCAGAAAGGCTCTAAGAAACGCACCCTTTTCTAAATGTCATAAAGGTCTGCGAGTAGATCCTGTGACAGAGACTGATCCAACAATTCCTCAGAACGAAAGGTCAATCAAAGGAAAATAGCATTTAGGAGGACCGAGCTTACTGCTGACCCAAACATGTGACAGATCCAGAGGCAGCTCTGGTGCCGTCAGGAGAGCTGCTTGTGCACATGACACGATTGGGAAACTATCTGATTCCTCCAGGTCTCAAAATTCATCAGGAGTCAACCTGAATGTTGGAAGGAAAGGGATTTTGAAGGAGCTACACCAGGTTTCCAAGTTGGGAGGAGGGTGCTCTCTCACCACTGTCCCTGCTTGCCCTGCATCAAACATTTTTCCCCAGCGCTAATTATAGATCTGTTTTTGCTATTTGAATATGCGTGGAGTGGTATCCTGGCTCACAAGTAGATTTCAATGAAGGTACTCTTAAAGTTTGACCTGTTTTGGTGGGGCTCTAGGTCAGAAAGGAGCTCTCCCAAGGGCAAGCCTAGAATTTCAACAAGGCCATGGACTTGTCCAGACATTTCAGTTCCTTTACACTGAGTGGACACAGCACCACACAGGAATATGTAGCAGAATTTGGGACTGGATCCTCACCTAGTCTTGGTGAATACTGCTTTATCAAAGCCGACGCATAACCCCTCCTGATGGAGAATCAGCAATTCAACTTGTGTCAGATCAGAATTCAAAGGATCTTGGGATTATCTCTCCATCCACAGAGCCGGCTGGAAGTCTCACACGAATGTTGACAGTGTAGTTTACAGTGCTCAGAAAGTCTTGGATAGGCAGGATTTCTCACGACGTTTTGCCAGTTCCATTGGAGTATGGGAGAGCACCATCACCTCTGAGATGCTGTCCCACAGGTGTCTGCAGAAGGTGTACAGAGATGGGTGTTATCTTTGCCAAGGACTGACTTCTTCAAATAAGTGCTCTGAAGATCCCCACTTTAGGTCTTCAGCAGTTCATTAGAATCTGAGTGTGTCTAAGACCCCTTGCTTTAACCAGGCTCTTACTTTAACTAATTAATGAGTTTCAAGCTAGTTCATGACTCTTTTCTAAGCTTCAGCAGCAGCAGAGCTGCAAAATTCATGGGTGCAGTTCAACGTGAGTAACTGTGACAGCAGCTCTGTAGTCATTCATGAGCTGGACTGCATGTACTAGCCTAGTCATGCTGGGGATAATTCAGGCAGACGTTGGAATAATAGGAATTAGTCATGAGGAAGTGCAAATATGAACTCTGTAGCTTATCCCATGTGCGTCCAGTCCTGCAAAAC
>NW_009715431.1:63034-90931 GCF_000703405.1 Apaloderma vittatum | reverse complement strand
AGCAGGAATAAAATACAAGGGAACAACTCCAAATCCCACAAACATCTTGCCGGTTTTGGGTGCAACTCAGTGTCAGCAATCCTTAGCACAACATTCTGTCCTTATGCAAGAGCAGGGCACTTATTATCACACCCATTAATAGACTGTTCTGGGAAGAGCATTGCTATTGCAGTTTATGTGGGGAACTTGTGCAATTAATGAAAAAGCAGAAGAGGCAGATGCAGGAAAACGACTCTCTGCTTCAACTTTTCAGAGCCTTGGGAAGAAATTCCAGTTTGAATTCAACTATGGGATCATTCCCATTGTTAGGGTCTGTATCATTTCTTTTTTCTGAGCGTTGGCCTGTCCAAGTGCATCCTGTTATTATGTGGCAAAGAGGGACATTCTGTTTTGCATGAAATTATCACCTTTTACAAAGAACAAATATTTTTCAGTCAGGTTAAACCAGCAGGGTTGCTATGGCAATTTGTAAAAATATCCTCTTTTGGACTATAGGCAATGTTAACATGTCAGGCTATGCTGTATCTTTCGATGAAGCACTACCCAGTGAATGCTTTATGCCCAACAACTGCAGGCTTATGCGTCTCAGATAAAGCCCATCTGGTGACTATTAAAAGGAATTACTGTACATACAACATGAAAGGATTATAACATTGCGGGGGTGGTGGGGCAGTGTTTTGTTTTAAGTGCCAATGCCGTTACTAATTTTGCCTTCAGGATAGGTGTTAAATTTAGAAAAAACTACAGTTGCTTTAACAAATACAGCTCAACAATTTGTGCATTGGACTCTTCATTCCTATAGGAAAATGGGGAGGCTTTGGAAATGCAAAAGAGACTCGGAGTGAGGCTTCCCTTGTGGGTTAGCATGAGCTGCCTCAGGTCTTGCACAAAGCAGTATCTCTGTTGTTGTATCCCTCTATAATTGCAATTTTAGCCTTGGCTGTAAGTGATTTTTGGTAAGCATGTTTCACAATATCTCTGTATAGCAGTCAATGTAATGGCCTGATTGATGACTCGCCTTTAAATCAGTGCTGTATCACCAGCAAAAGCACTAACAGCTCTTCCTCTCTCTGTTCTCGCTTAGGCCCCCCAAGGATTGCCGACAAAGTGATTCACCGTCAGTCCGTGAGGCTAGGGAGGACCATCAAGCTCCTGTGCCCAGTGGAGGGTGACCCCCCGCCTCTCACTATGTGGATGAAGGATGGGCGCACTATCCACAGCGGCTGGACAAGGTTCCGGATCCTTCAGCAGGGGCTGAAAATCAAGGAGGTGGAAAGTGAAGATGCGGGAACCTACATTTGCAAAGCCACCAATGGCTTCGGCAGCACCAACGTGAACTACACCCTCATCGTGATTGGTGAGTAGAGCTGGAGGAAAGCCAGGCCTCACCTGCTTTGGAGGGGAGAGAGAGGGTTGAGACGATTTCTGTGTAGCTGTCAGTGATTGCAGATTTGCTTTGCTAATCATTTACTGACCTCCTCTCTTAACTGGCCCTTTCCAGTGTTTGAGGATTGCCAGAGCTGGCTGTGTTGCTGCACATCTTCTGCTGCAGCCGGCTGCAGGCAGATAAGATTACGGCAGTGCCAAAGGTTACAAATAAACAGAAATGATGCAATAGTCACTAGGGTTCAGATCACAATGAATTCCACACAGGAAAGGCTGTGCGATAAGGAGAGGTCACACTGATCTTTATGTTTGCTATTGGACCAGGATAGTTCTCAAAACAAATGTTAAGGCACCCATATGAAAATGCACAGCTGGAAGATCCATGTATTGAGGTTTTGCAAAGCATGATGTCTTCAGGAATAATAACATTTAGGTTGAAACAAAGCTCGGTGCTGGCATATGACCCAGGGATGCTCAGTTCCTGAGAAATCGCCTTGGTGGGGGCAGGATTGAAACAGCTTCAGGTGCCTTCTTGGTGATCGTGGCTCCACTGGCTGTGCTATTGAGTGGCTTCAAAAGGCTTGCCTGGCCTGGCAATGGGATTTTGAGGTTGCGTGCCAGGCTGAGCATTCCTGAAGGCCACCAAAGACACTTCTCTGGTAATCAGAGATTTCTCTCCTGTGGCTGCTGCAGAAATATGCAAACTGATTCTTGTCTGTGAGGAGGCAAAGAGCCAGATGAAAGTCAGCATGCTGGAGGATGCTGAGGGAGACAAGGAGAGGGTTACAAAGCAGAGGGCGAGATCTAATAAGTGGGTGGCCTAATAAGTTCTGTTTCATTCAGTGGAAGTGAGGATAGAGTTTAGGGCAGTTTCCAGCTGCTCAAGCAGATCCACTGGTCTACTGGTTGGCAGTTGGCCTGGCTGTGTCCTATTTCTTCTCCCTCTTCACAGTAGGAGGGCTGCTGTGGACTCAGAGCACACAGCAAACACTTGGTGCTGCTTGATGAAAGATTTTCACCTGATAACAGGGTGGTTCTTGGAGAGGGCACTTTATTGCAGAGACAGTATGGGAGAGAGACCAGAAAATAAATGTCTCATCAGGAAAGAGATGCTTAGATGTGGGAGAACGTGTTGCAATATGACTCCTGTAGCATCGGTGGGATAAAGCCACAAAAGCCATCTTATGGTCTACATAGTTTGTGGATTTGATCTTCCTCATTCACCTCTTTCCTGTCCATATTAATCCATCTTTCTTTACTAAACTGAGCAAAAAGAGTGACGTAGAAATAGTCTATAAAGCTAAACAATGCAGACTCCTTTTGGATGTGGTTTCATGACTGTTTAGTGTGGAGAAAGAGAAGTTATAGGAGGCTGCTTCAGTCCTGTTTGTGCTTTTGCAGTATGTAGAGATTGCCAAAGTCCTTATCTTCTGTGTCATCCAGTATCTTCTATAAAGCTCAGGGCCCAAGCCAGCTCCCATTATTCCAAGGCAAAGAGGCATCAAGGCATCTGTGAGTCAAAGAAGGCTCTGACTGTTCTGGGTAGCGTAACAGAAACAAATGAAAGGGAAAAGCCAGGAAGCACAGGGTAAAAGTTGGACTAGAGTTCAGGAAAGATTGAGGCAAAAACTCCAATTCAGTTGCTCAGGGAAATTGGATTATCAAATTTAATTGTGTTAAGAACAATAGTGTTCATTATATTTGGCACTGAAAAGCCTTGGGCACAAACAGTAGTTATTGAGACCCTCATTGGGCAGCTATGGAAGGAAATGGCAAGCTCCCACTGGCCTCTGTGGGTGTGAGATTGCGCCCTATGCAAACAAATATTGATCGTCAAGTGCCAAGAAAAGGGTAACTTTAAACTAAATGTGTGGCAGACATAAGGGCTGAATTATCATTCGTCTCCATGCATCCTTGTTGTAATGCTGGCTAAAAGCAGTACTTCTTAGACTCTTTGCACCTTCCTTCCTTGCCTCACAGTGTACCCCTGTGCACTGTTGTTGCTCAGGTCACTTCTGAAGGATTACTTATGTCCCTTGTCTCCTGTGGTACAGATATGTTAATGTAATATTTCAAACCAATTGCTTTTCACTAGAACAATTTCTCCTGAAAACAAATGTTCCCCTTGTTTCTTGCCAAGGTCTAGAAGTAAACACAAGATATCACTGACTTAGTCTTTCAAAGGACCCAAACATTTAATGCATTGGCCAGATGGTTGTGTTCGTCTTGGTGAAAATGCTTTTGGTTGAAAACAAATCAATCCTTTGTTGATTTTTGAGAAGAAGGCAGTGTTTTTAAAACCAACTGCATGTCAGTTTTGAGGATGAAGAACAAATTGATGGAGCTTCTTTGTTTGTGCTCCAGAAAGCACAAACTTCATTAGGCAGAGTGGCTTTTTGAACCATATGGCCTTTCTATTCTTCCACTCCTTCAAAGGAGAAAAAATCCTCTTATTCCAGCTTTACTGCTTGTCATCAAACATGTAAAAACCATGCAAGTGTCAGACATGGGCAAGGTGGTTAAGATATTAGATCTAGAATAGCATTAAATGATTAATTGAGCATTGCGACTTGAAAAGGAACTGTCACCTCTGTGTTACATATGTGAAGTTTTACCCAATGTCCTGAGCAGCCTTGTACCTCTCTGTCTGCATGCAGTACTATATAAGTCATTAATCTTAACTCTTATTAGTCTCTGTATTACATTATAGTATAGAGAACCAACAAAAATCTGTGACATTGGACAAAGGAAGAAAAAGGGCAGTGGATCCGCCAACATCAGTGGGTGCTGGCAGACGTGGTAGAGGTGAGCTACCTTGTCTACGTTGCAGGTTGGTCTTTGTGAGATGTAGTTTTTGGTATAAGCCTGTTGAATGTTGTTTTATGGTTTTCATGATAGATCTTGCAACTAGCCAACTCAGCACATGAGCAGAGCAACCTTAGGTATGCCTCTACACGTCGGCTAGACATACCTACACGTTGCCTGGTTGAAGAACGTCTCAGTCTGCAAGTGCGGATGAGACGGATTACTTTGATTTTACAGATGGTAACTAAGGCAAAGAGAGACCATGTGGTTGGTCCAAGACCACATAAAATGTGAGCTGTGGCTCAGACTCGAGTCAATACCTCTTAAATCTCACCCTAAAAGACTACTCCTCCTTCATAAGACTTGCTAAAGTCTATTCCTAATTTAACATCTTCCTGCTGCTGTGTTGGAAGGGAACCTTCTCTTATGCTAGGTTTTTGATCTTCCTTCTCAGACAAAGGTTTTGCCAACCCAGATGGTAGCAATTGGTTTCTGCCCTGCTTATTTCCCCATCTTCTCAGACTGCAAGGTCCAGATCCCTAAGATCCAAGGAATCCTTCTCTAATACACTCCTGTGTGAAATGTAAGCCAGTAAAAGCAGATAACCAACATAAGTAAAAACTACAATTTCCTCTCCTAGCCAGCCTTAATAGTTTTTGTGGTTTACCACAAGATTTGGGATGCCAATTACACTGCAGACAGATTTACAAATGCTGGAAGAGGAACTTCTCTTTAATCAGTATTAAATCAGTATTGCAGTTATTAAGTACAATGGCTCCTTATTGTGGAGAATTATTTGTAGCTCATGAGAACAAATGTGCTATACCTTCCAAAAAAGTTATTTGTACAATGATGGCCCCCAAAATTTTATCTTTAAGTGTTTTTCCTAGCTGAATTAATTCAGAAGAGCTAATTTGTAATCTGGAGGTGTGAAGGGTAACTTTATTTCGGATTTAGATACCTGGTTGAAACCTGATATTTCTTTACTGCAGAATAAAACTTCCTTACCAGTGTGCTCTGAAAGGAAGCCTAAGGCTGAAGAGGAAGAAACAAAGTGTTCAATACTTACTTGTTATTTGAAAACTGCCCACCTTGTATGCTGAATGGAGGTATGTTCTTGCAGAAAAGAAAAAAATAAAAAGGCATGTGATGGTGTAACTGAAGCCTGTATCAAGCTGTGACCAGCTTGGAGAAACTGTGAGGTTGCACAGATGGAGCCATCGCATGCTCCAGCCGTCAGGCCCTCCCTGGGGAATCTTAGCCCAAATGGGTGAGATTTGCCTGACTTATAAATGCCTGAAAACAAAGTCTTCTAACAAGGAAGTGCTGGACAACCTCCATTACCATCTCTTTTTGCAATAATAAACAGTATCACTTGTTCCAGAAGTCTGATCTCTCTCTGAAGGGAAAATTGTTGGTTAACAGCTGTAGGCAGGACTGTTAGTAAATATTTATGCTGTAGCATAATGACCTCTTTCACTAATGCACAACACAGAGGACTTTTCACTTGCAGAAGTGTTACGGGCCAAATCCTGCAAGGTGTGCCAGCATTGCAACATGTGGGGCTATTGCTACAGGTGCTGCCAGTAAATACTTTGTCTTCCATCTGTTGCTCAACTAAGTGATGAAAGATCAAACTGTCTCTATTTGCGCATCCATCTTTATTTTTGCATCCACATGCATGTTTCTTACTAGCTTCTGTAGCAAAGAAAAAGGAACCAGCAAGAAGAGTAGGGTTTGGGATTGTCTCTGCAGTGTAGACTTCTTATTTCACTTAGAATTTGTAAAACACTGAAGACACATTTTTCTTGGGTGCATCTCAGCACGAAAAAGATCAAAATTTAAGTCCAGAGAACAGCTGCTCCAGTGTTTCTCTTTCTTACCCAGTATCTCTGAGTGAGTGCTCAATTGTTTTTTTCTCTTTTTTGAGTTTATTTGGATGGAGATTTTGGTCAAGAATCCATTATCCATCGAGTCTATACCCACCTCTGAGTGACCTGGCCCTCTGTGAGACCACTTGGGCTAGAGAGATGTAAAATCTTGACCTACAGAGCAGGAGGAAGAGTGCTGCTTGTTGTCCTAAACCTCCGATGGGCTGTTTAGAAATTGAACTACATCTCATGTTCAAAAAAATCAAGCTTACTATTAAATGTCTGCTGTCTGTCTGCTGCGACCAATTGCTTTGAGAATCTTCTCTGACATCAGATGATTTATCTATAAAGTAGCTTTTTCCTGCTGAGCCAGCTGCTATTTTATGCTTTTTTACAGCTTGTCCAAAGAGAGCTCTCTTTGATAACAGGCATGTGTGAAAAATTTGCATTAAAATAACCTTTTTTTTTTTAAACAGTCAGCATAAGTATCCTGAAAAAAAATCATGGCAATGCTTGAATGGATATTTACCCTAAAGTGCTTTTTTCTGCTCATAGTAGTAGAAAATACTGTGTGAAAAGAAGATGAGTACAGTAAAATATGGTTTGCATTACAGTTCTCCAGTGAAGTCATCAATCCATGTCTCAGAACTCATTTGTAGTGCAAAAGCTGAGAAAACATTTGTAGCCCAGAGTCAGGTGCCACCAGCCATCTTGGAAAAGCATGACAAATTCATTTATGTTTGGGTTTTGGCCTCTTAATAAACTCTGGGGACCAGAGAGAGATGTGCACAGCAAGAAGATGTGAATCAACACTGAGTCAGCAGTGTGTGCACCAAGGGTCTGCTAGTGCTATGCAAAATCTGAAATGAGTCACCCCTGAAAGAGAAAAATGTTCAGTATTTGCATTTGAGAACAAGGTGGTGTAGCTTGTGCTTGTCATGATATGGAGTTAGCAATCTGTCTTTAGAGCCTTCGCTTCAACATAAAGTGTGAAAGGCAGTCCGTCCAGCATGGGACTGTTGACACAGTCACAGGGCATATGATTATGACTAATGATGATTAGTCAGTTGTTATATGAAAATGAAGATTTCCTTGTGATAATAAACAGTAACAAAGTTCTCATGTTTAATTTGTTAAGACCTCAGTCCGGCAGCTGGATCTATGTTGGTGGCCTCCTGCGCATACGAAACGTGATTAACACCAGATGAGGATCTGGCCATAGCCACTGATGCTTAGTAATGGTTACGTTGCTAATTAAAGCTCAGATTGATTTTGACCTTTGGGAGCTGAGCAGAAAAGAGGAACCTTAGTTTACTAGCCAGGGTCTAGCAATGGCAGTCATTGCACAAGGACTCGTTGTCAGCCTGTGGCCTGGTGTCACTGGGTCATAGTGAACCCTCTGGAGATGCGAGTAGCCCTTTGCTTCATAACAAGACCTGTCTTAGCGGTGTTACCAAAAGAGAGGGCCCCCACTGTCAGCCTGTGGGAAGAAACTTAATCTATATGAATTGAGCCTGTTGACTTAGAGGAGTCAGTGAAACGCTTGGTACATAAAATGTGTTTTCATATTTTGGTGCAAACTCATAGCTAAAAACCGTTCATTTGGAAATGAAGCTCCTTTTCCACTGGAAGTGATTCATCCCTGACTAATGATGCCCTCACCCAAGCAAGGGCTCTTCCTTCTGTGTGTTTACTAGTGCAGCCATAAAGACACACACCCTGAACAAACCTGGTGTTGCTCAGGGACAGCACAAGCATGTTACAAGAAATCTAAAAGCAGTCAGGTGTTCCTATCCCCTGAATATCAGCGGTGCTTCATTTCTTCCTCTTTTGGGGAATCCTGCTCAGAATCCAACAAACTCCTTGTTCCAATGTGCAGTGTGTTGAGTCCTGTAAAATGTCTGAAAGGAGGAAAGAGAATTACTCCAAAAAGAAAAGGTGTCTATTCCTGGATTGCTGCAGAAAAGCGATTTCACTAGTTTTGGTCATTATGATGAGTGCTACACTAAGTGAATGTCCAACAGCCCATAATAATTTGTTCTTGAAAATCTCTTTCTCCGTAAAGAAGTGATGATATGTGTGCCAGTATTAGCTGTAACTATCCTAAAAATGACCGATCGAAAAAATAGCGCCAAGTGATTTGAGCGATGGTTCTCAGTGAATGGGTGTAAAAGGCTGGAAAATATCACAACTGGGCAGCTGTCTTGTTTCTTCCGAGTCCAGATCGAAAATGTAACTCAGCGCTAATGCTGTATAATGTCCACAGTTTTTACAAGATCTTTGTTAGCTTTTATTAGTTTCATTTGATTTTATAACAAACTTTACAGTATGCTTATCAATACATCATGTTCTGGCTAACAAAAGCCTCACTGTTTGGGGGTAGATTTCTTCTTTCCCTTCGTGAAGCTGTAGCATAGAAGCCAAGTTAAGAAGGTGACAACACCTGTTCACAATTTAAAGGAAATGAAAAGATTTTTTTCCATAGATGTAAGCATGAAATTCATACATATACGTATGGATATATAATTTCCCCCCATACTCCATCCTGTGGTAGACTGTGGCAAACCAGAGCTGCAGCCGGTGTAAATTCGAGGCATGCGGGACATATGGATGCATTTAGCCCACAATCCTTTGCAGATGCTTCGGAGTGTGTAGCTGCTGCTACACTCATGCAAACAGCAAACTGCAGCTCTGCTGCACAAGCATTGTTTGGGAATAAAAGCAATACACAATGCCAGGCACGCTGATGTTAAAAGTGTATTTGATCTGAGCAATTTATGGCTTCCTTCTGTTAAATGATATTAATAGAATTAGCCTCTGATCCCAGCAAGTTTGTGGTGTACATGGTGGGGTTTTCTCGTCAGTATGTCTGAGGGTAAAAACATCTCTTGCCTCTGACATTATTAATCCGAGTTGTCTTTGTTACAATCCCTCATACAGCTAATGGGCAGAATTTCAGCCCGTGTCGACAGAGCAATGCTGACGTGCACAGCCACTGATTTGTCCACATCTATGGGTTTACAGCTCTTAGAAATAGCTGCATTTGTGAGTAAAGCCAATGCAGACCGTGGTCCAAGCAGGTGATATATATGTGTGTAGAAAGCAGGCATGCAGAAGGTGATCTAGATTACAAGCCAGGGTCTGCAGAATAGCAGTTATGAATCTTTCAGTTGGTAGCACCCAAGGGATGAGAAGCCCTCATGGTAATTGCAGACCTGAGCATCAGCAGTTTTGAAGTATCTACCATCTTGCCAACTCTCCAAGATGACCATCTTCTCTAAGTAACAGGACTTCTCTGTTAACTTTCCCACAACTACTGCTGCCCTCCCTTTTTCCTGACAGTGGTTCCCTGGCACTTATGCTCCATCCCTCTTCTTCTTGCCAAAGGCTGAGAGTGAAGAACTTAGCATGGCCTCGTTGGACTCAGAGGACCACCGAGGCTGGGCTGAGCTTCATGGGGGCAGTGTCTCCAGGAGGTCTCTGCCAGAAACCACTGTGCCCCATTCACTAGTGCCGTCACACAGCTCTGCTCTCCTCAGTTTGCCCAGTAAATACCACTGGCAGTGGTTTTTAGCCAAATTTTAGTTCCTTTGGTAGCAGTTAACTCAGAAATGCACGAAAGTCACACTTGTAAATTTAAGGCACAGTGTATAATGTTTATTATAGAAGGATCAGCACCAAGCTGGGCTAGTTTATAAGGTGTAGCTTGAATGTTGATTTTGGAGACTCCCTCCTCATGTGCAAATGCACATACACACCGTTGATTGCTCACGTGCTGCATCATTATCCATGCATGTAGGTATGTTGCCTGTTAAAATGTATGGTTGCTGAGGAGGTGTATTTTTACATTCCTGTAGGGTCTGGTTCTCTACCTTTCCTGTGCTGTCTTTGGCATCTGCGTTAAGAAAAAGACGAAGAAAATGAAAACAAAACCAACAAACCAACAAAAAAACTAAAACCCAGCAACACTACTGGCAATTAGTATATAAACCTATTTTAAAATCCAATTTATTTTTGTTTGATGAGAGAAAGAATGTATTTTGCATTGTGCTTGATGAATAATATCATTGTGCTAGAACACTCTGATTCTTCATACTTTATAATAATGGAGTTTCATAGTCAGACGACCTGAGTGTTTATATTATACAATTTTGGCAATAAATTTGGAAAAGAAGAGAAAAAAAAGCACTAATCCCAGGAGTTCTGAAACCTACACTCCTTCTTAAACATACCCTGTTAAAGACATTAAGTCCCTTGCAAACATCCATCTATCAGCAGCCGAGAGTTTGTAAAAGGCGTACTTTGTTCTGAACTCCCTGCCCTACTGATTATGCACAGTTCTTTTATTTTGTGAATAGGATGACGACCCCTTAGCCTGGTAATGATGACAGATTTATGTATTTTAACACCCAGACGCTGCTGTATTTGTTAAGGTCTGCCAGGCTCCAGCAGTGCTGCAACGGTAGTTTATTTTCGTTGTCAGTTTGGGCTGCTTTTTAAGGTGTTCTGCAGCCACTGGAAGCAATGCCGCTGCTGCTCGCAGAGGTTGAGATGTCAGGATGTTAAGAGCAGAAGCCACCAGCCTTGGCCTGTTTCCACTCATAAAATGTCAGTTTTACTCTGGTCGTGCTGACGGGGTGGAACCTGCTCTGCGCGCGGAAGCCAAGGGAAAGATGGGAGAAATAAAACCCCTCGGAGCAGTAAAAGGAATCAGATAACATAGAATTTATCCCTTCACTTTCTACTCCCACGATGTATTTTGCAGCTCTCAAGTTAATGTTTTAAAGGGAACCTTCTTTTAATGTGCTGTAAAAGCGAAGAACATAAACGTACCTTGCAAGCTTAGCTGCTAAAGCACTGTATGGGTCAACACGTCTGTCCCCTGCACAATGCATCTGTCTGTGATTTCTCTGGCCTGTTTTAAATTACTGCAAGTGGCAGAACAATAAGGAGATAAACAGTAAGAACAATGCTGTTGTTTAGTAACAAGCTAAATTATTAACAGGCCTGCAAAGAAAATACTTAATGTACATTGAAGGGAAGCAAAGAATTTTATTTTCCATTGCAATGATCTAGCACAACAAAGACAGTTGGTGTCTTTTTTCTTTTCTTCTTTTCTTTCATCTTGCTACGGATACATGTGTTCTTGTGTTTATATATCATTTCCTTACAGACACGCCACAAAGGTTATAGAAAAAAAAATGCAGAATATGGATGGTCTTCTGATCTCTTCATGCCAACCAAGCCACTAAATGTGAATTTAACACACAATCCAGATGATCCATAGGACTTTTATTACCTTTTTTAGTGTGTTTTACTTTCAGTTCATTGTCTCCCTAAAAAATGTTGTCAAGCCAGTTGAACTGTTCAGTTCAGCCAGTTTTCTGCTTGGCTGTCAGTAAAGGGCTCTGAAATATTTGGGACTGAATCCTCCATTGCTAAACTATTTTGATTTGGAAAGAGCACCACCACCAAATTCTTTGAGTTTTCCTTGGCCCAATACTAGATGTTTCTCTTCTTCAGGAGAAGCCATGTGAGTTGGCATGTTGGTTTTGTGTTGGGTTTTTTCAAGCCAGAATAAATTATAGTGAATTTTCTGCTGAACTAACAAAGATCTTCATCTCACCTCAGCCAACAGGAGAGAGAGAAGAGCTGGTGACAGTCCTCCTTGTTCACTGGCAGGGGATTTGGGAAGGTATTTGGATCCACTTCATATGTGGGCTGGGATTCCCAGACCTTCAGGCTGCTTTCTCCAGAGCTATCCCAGGAATCTCATGGAGGAGAGTAATGGTGCCTCCCCAATCCTCAGCCCAGCCCAGTGTTTGTGGTCTGTTTGCAGTATCTCCTGACAACTGCAAGCCCACTGCAGCTTCGTCTTGTAGCCCTTGTGTGTGCTTTGGCAGGAGAAACTCCAGCTCAGGAGAAAGTTGTGGGAATTCATCATCACGAGGGTTGTTTCAGTCAAGATCTCTTGTGAGCTGCTTTGGTTTGAGCGTGGTTTTGTTAATCTCTTTCCTTCAAGGAGGCTTGGAAGATGCAGTAGGCTTCACTTGTGGGAAGTGAATATTGTTGAGGGTGAATTTTGAGAAGCTGGGCTGTACCTTTAGCTTGAAATGCAACCAAGGTGCCAGTGTGCTCCCATCCTGACAGGTCTACTCCTGAGTTGTGATTAACAGATTGGTTGGCTTTTTTTCTATGGGGACTCCATCTTCTCTTTTCCTCTGGGTTGGTTTTCAGAGACTACAGAGAGATATCATGAGAAGCTGCAATCATGGCCATTGTAAAAACAGGTCTGTGTTGTTCTCAGGGTGCTCTGTTCTTGGATAATTATGGGGGATTTTGTGGTGGCCCCTTGAAACCTTGCCAGACAGAAGGGCAATTCAGGGGTAGATTGGTGGAATTGCATCAGAAATTAATTTGGCCACTTGACATCCTCAGTGGTGCCAGCACTCGTGTGTATCTCCGATCCCCTTGCCAGGAACAATGTGGATATGTTTTATCCTTGCTCTAGGCAAGGTCATGGACATATTCAACCATAAGTTAAACTGTTAAATGTTAAGTACTGAAGTTATGTCTTATATATGATTATTACTATTTGTTTAAGCTATGTTAGCTCTTCTCAGGAATTTTTGTCCCTTTTTGTGTTCAAAGCTCCATGCTTAACAAGAGGATGGGATGCACACCCGACTGCTCACAAATAACATTCTTCTGTACATCTTTGCTCCTATGTTATGGACTGCAGAAACAGTTTCAGACATAGGCAATAAAAACCAAAAAGTTGCTCACATGTCTTTCCTGTTATTTCTGCTACATCCTGTTTTTCCAGTATTTTATTACTTTTCCTATTGACAGTTACCTCCCTGGAGCCCCATACCAGCTTTTTTGACACTTAGCTTAGGAGCCTGTTTGCGGTTTGTAGGGGAATGACCAGCGTGTTGAACCCCTGTGGAGCTGTGAGCTTCATCTTTCAGATGTGACATGATTCCTGGTGCAACCTCATCTCTGCAGTGGAGTGGGAATGATTTAACCTCATGGGATGGTGTTGCTTTTGTATCTTGGGTAGATATGGTCTTGGAAGGTATTTTCAAGCCTGCTCATTTCATCTTGCCTTTTTCGGGGAGATTTCGTACTGTAGTGCGGGGAGATTCTTCACCAGCCTTGAATGGTCAATGACTGCACAGTTCTTTGCTAATATTTTGGTCTCTGCTCAGAGTGTAAAGTAATGGGTGGATTTTTAGCCACTGCTTTTCACAAACCTCTCTTCAAATGTGACATGACTCAGGCCATGACTGATACGCTTTTCATGTTCTTTGTGAGGGAAGAAGTGGACTCCACTTAGATGTCTGTCATTTTGGAGGAGGGTGGTAAACTGAACTTAGAGCACTTTATCTCCAGGGCCGTCAAAGATGCAAGATAAAGGGGAGTTTTTCAAAAGCTCTTTGCCGAGGCTGAGTCAATCTCTTTTGAAGAATTCTCATGAACTTCCATGGGATGAGTATTGCTGATGCTGAAAGCCTTTGAAACCCTACCTAACTCTCCAGTGATACCTTTTGAAAAATGTGCATACTAAGCACGTACTCCTGGGAAAAAGTAAGTAGGGTTCACATGCATTAAATACTGAGGTGCTTTCTCAGAAACAGGTGTTTTGAAAGGAGATTGAGAAAATGGGTTTCTAAAGAAATTTTAATGAGCTCCAGTGTCTGCCTTAGTCAGTAGGGACATAGTACTTAAGATGAAGCTGGTTTTTTTAACATAGTTTTGTCTCCTGTAAGCAAGGCTGGACCAATAAGTTGGCTGTCAGGATAAACAATCCTTCTAACGCCAGTCCAACACATTCAGCTGTTGTATGAAGTCACACCGAGCACAAAACAGTTGCAAGATTTGCTAGTGTCTAATCTGGAGCTTGTACGATGCTTTGGGATTCAGAATATGGGAGACATTTCTGTACCACCTCTGGATATGAGCTGCAACTGCTGAAACAATTAAATACAAATTAACAAGAACATGGAAGCTGGGGCCTGAGACAGTCCCAAGGTCGCAGTAATATTTTTTAATTTTTTTTTTCCACTTTAAGAAAACTCTGGGCTCAAATATCAGGAACACTGTTGCTGGATGTAGTCCATGCATGCAGTTGCCATTGGCTGTGGTGGGAAATTAGTGGAGTTACTCAGAAGGAATGTATGTGAATGATGAGTAGGGTGCTCTGCCCATGTTGTGGCAGGACATCCCAATACCTGTCCTTGTTAGCTTTAGGAGTGCTAAAATTCATTGGGCTCATCTGCAGGGAATAACTTGTCTTGTAGTTTTAAAGGGAGCAAATGAAGGGGAGAATGAGCAAAAGCAGAAAAACATCAGGGATTTTTTAAAAAAATCTGCATTGCAGACACATTAAGTACTTAATATTTTAAGAGCATCTTCTTACTTAGAAAAGCAGGCAAAGATGGGATTCAGTATGAGCCTGCCAGATTGATTTACAAATCGGCCTTACGAACTCCTGCTGCTTAAATATACCAGAATGTGACAATTAAAGCCAACATCTGGAATTCATTGGTGGAGCTGATCCTAGATAAACATTAAATGAATGTCCATTTCCTTCGCATTGGATTTCCTCTGGCTACCACAGCTTAAGTCGAGTCATCCTATCAGATAGAGCTGATGATGATAGCAGAGCAAATGTCAAAGTCATGAGCCAGATCTATTTATTCCATCTTTTAGCACTGAAACTAGGACTAAAGCTGGGCTGAAGAGACATACACTGTTTTTTCCACTAGCCTGTGCAGATGGGTTCCTCATCTCACTAACCTGAGCTAAGATGGTCTTATTGCTTCCCTTCTCTCCTGTGAAGACAGAATGCTTCAGATTACTTAGGTTAATCTCACTTGAGGAACGTTCTCCCAGTAGAGTTTTTCCTCTCTTTGCTTTACTCACGGTTACTGCGGTCTCCCTCCATTCTCCAAATCTAGGCAGGTATTCTGTGTGTTCACAGACCAGAAGAGCTTGCTTACCCTGGCAATAATCAGATTTCTTTGTGCAATGCAACCTAACTGTGATCGCGTTGGAAGTGAAAAGCACCTTTTGGCTTCCACTTGTGCTAGTATTGGCCTATATAGTCTCTGAACTCCTTGGTCACTGGAGGAGCAAAAAATGTCATGGTCCCTGGGTGGTTTTGTTTGCACAGCCACTCAGTTGCCCCTCTGAAGCTGCTCCGTTCTAAATCACTGAAATCAGGATGAGAAGAGGTGTTTCCATGTGAGCAGGCGCTCTGGACACAAACAGCCTGAGGGGAAAAAGGTCCCTTTCATCGAAAACCATAACTGCTTTTGGAAGTGGAGCCTTACGCTAAGGCACATCATAACACATCTGCTCCTGTCTGCTCTAAAGATGTCATTCTTGCCTCTGATCTCAAGGAAACTAGGGGAGGTTTGGGATCTTTAGGAACCTTCTGAGAATCCAGAACATGTATTGAAGCGTCTGGTTTCACCCATCTGAGGTATGAGGCTTTGCCCACCAGCAAATAAACATGGATTTTGCAGAAAGCTCTTTGAAGCAGCCACTTTTTACTCTGCACCGTGCAGGAGAAATATGAAAAGAAATAAATTTCTTGCTGGTGCAAGGGTCCTACTTCCAACCTTGAGGTAATCTCCAAAATCTACCCAGTTGTCCTCTGGGTCTCCAGGTTGCCAGTGCTGGCTTCCCCTTTTGAAGCTGCCAACTTCTGCTCAAAGCACAGCCTCTCTTTTCCTTGGGACCCCAGTGTTCAGCTTCCTCCCACCTTCACCAATCTGACAATCAAAAACTTCTTCCCACCTCTTGCCTAGTCATTCAGCTTTATAAAAGCCGTAGATCAGCACCTTGGTTTCTTTGGGGAAAATTGCACGTAGCTTTTCTTTTGCTTTCCCTCCCTTGCTTTCCCACCCTGCCTTCCTCCACTTTATGGAGAAGCTGAATCTGTGTGGATCTTCTCTTCTCAGGACGGAGCTCCTCGGAGGCACCCAGGTGATTTTTAGGAGGCGTTTGGGTTTCCGATCTCCTGTCCCTGGTTCAGCAAGCAGCGACGCAGCCATGAGGGCTCTGCTTGACATACCTCAGAGCGCTCAGTGACACAGTAATACCTCAAGGGCCAGTGTGTTTCAGAAACAGAGCACTGATAGGTTCCCTGAATCATGCTACTGGATCAGCAGGACTTTCTGCACTGAGCAGGCGCCTTCTCTCCCCTGAACGCCCCCAGCCCGGCTTAGCTGGAGGGAGTCGATGACCCCGCGCAGAGCCCAGAGCTGCGAGTGAGACCCACACGGCCCTTGTGCTTCGCATTCTGATAGTATAGAGTTGCCTGCTCAGGGTAGGCTTGAAGAGGCAGAAGTATTTTTTCTTTCTGGTTGGCCCTTTTTAGCTTGTGGGTCTACGAGCATTAATCTGCAAGTTGAAACCGTAATGTGAAAGAGCTCCACAGAGAGGAAAGATTCAGGTAAGTTTACAGTTAAGTTATTTTGCTTTGCTGATGACTTCTATCTGGTGGGTTTTCCAAAGCAGCCGATAAATATTTTTCTCTTTGTTATGGTGCTGACAGTAGCCTGAAGTCCCAATTTCCTCCTACGGAAGATAGACCTCCGAGGTCTATAAAATTTATACAGTATACTTTCTGATTTTTATTATCCTACTAAAAGAGATCATATTTTTTACGCTTCTGTATCTGTGGAAGTTATGACTGGGGAATTATTCCGTGGGGCAACAAGCTGAATGCTGTGGTTGAAAATGGTGATTTATCTGAGCTGTGAAAGCAGTAGACCAAGCAGATAATGAAAGTCCTTGAATTGCTTCAGACATGCACAGCCATTTTAGAATATCCCACAAGGGGGCTATGGGTTGTGTTGTCATTTAGCTTTTAGTCGTTGCTAATTAGTTCCACCTAAATACTGATTTCCCCAGCTCATTCCTCATCTCTCAATAGTTACATCCCCAAGAGTGAATTTTCTTTGCTCTCACTTTCTTTGATAACAGTTTTATTGCAACTGGTCTATTTGTGAATGTGCAGTCAATCTAAATACATGAAAAAAGACAATGATTTTTAATAAACATATGCTTCCATGCCCAGCTATGAGTGGGAAGTGTCGGTCATAGCAGAAAACAAGTCCCAGACTTTGTAGTCTAAACTGATGAAGTGGGACTAGTGTAGTAACCAACGTACAAAAATGTAAAGGGAGTTTCTAAACCTTGTGCAGAACATCAGTGGCATAAGTAGCCTCTTTATGCCCTCTATTAGTTTCTTCTCTGTACTGTTTTTCTTATCTGGGCAGCTAAAAAGAGAAAGCATTGGCCAGAAAAGCATGTGTTGTTTAATAGCCTCTGTTTCTATTCAAAGAGAAATTTGTACCAAGACTGGGTAAATAGTTTGGTTGAGACAGAGCAGGGCTGGAATGGGACTATGGTTTAGGTACATGTAACTTATCCCTGTCATGACTTTTACCTTGATAGTAAGGAAAATATCTTTCTTCCAATGAAGGAGAGGAAATAAAGGTACAAATCCATAGTGAAGAAGGAACAAGAGTTTTTTTCCATTGTTTGGCTTAAGTGGGAATATGTTTAGGTACACACATTTAGCCAGAATCAGTTGTTTGCTAGTAAGAAAGCCTCCAGAATGACCTTATGGCAGGAAAATCGTGTCTGCAGCACAGCCTAGACACAGCCTAGAATTTGTCTCCATTGTGTTGTGCCTCTTGAAGCCAAAGGGCCGTGGAGCTAGACCTGGTGAGGCACTGGGGCTACGTTACCCCTGCACAGCCCCAGAGATGCCACATCCTCCTCGCCTCTTTTTACCATGCAAAAAAACCACTAAGTAGCAGGGTCTTTGCAACAAACATAGGTGAGTCCCCCTTACCACCATGTGGAAAAGATGACCAAGCTCTTTTGCCTTTTGTTCAGTAAAGGGCGGTGGAAGGTAAATTTGAGGTGACTCTGTTGCCTTCTGCATCATTTTTCTGACTTAAAAATAACACTGTGGCCCCTGTGGTTGCCTTTAGGGTTATTTAGTGCTTCAGCCTTTTTTTATTTCCCTTTCCCTTTCCAGAACACTAGCGCTGCTAAGCAGAAGAACTGCTCCATTGTGCGAGCCCAAAGGAAACACTGCATAGAAAATGTGAGGAATTTTTAGGCCATGATATGTTTGGACTAGGAAGCAGGGGACTTGAAGGAATGTGGAGTAGGGTTCCAAAAATATTCCTTGCAATAGCACTCTGGGTCAGTAACAGTTATTTTTGTTGGCCTGTCAGCCCCCTCAAGCAGAGGTGATGTCATTCCCCAGCACGGTGGAGTTGGAAATACAGAGAGTGCCCTGTGGTTTTGCAGAGCTGAGAGCAGACAGCTGAACCGAATGCCTTCTCCTGTCTCAAATGCTCTTTCTGTTGTAAAAAAAACCCCAAAACTAAAAAATAGCATTTTGTGGGGGCTGATGAGGATGGCTTTAAAACAATTAACAGCACTGTAGAAACCTTTTCCCTGATCTTTTCCTCCCATGAGTGTTCCCTTCCTGTTAATTTTTCTTTTCTCCTTATAGTGATGTGCATGCTTGGGGAGTGCTTTGGGGTTGTGTCTATAATGTTACACTTCTTTAGTTATTAAAACTGATTGAATCATAACGTACAGTGCTCTCAGTGCCCTAAGCACCTCTGGCTGAGACTTGGCCATGTGAATGTCTTTGCAGTGATTAAAATGCGCTGATATACCCTAGAACACCTCTGAAGAAGAAAGCCTGCACATTTTCTGTAATAAACAGGATTGAGCAGCAAAATATTGAGACCTTTTTCCATGGTGGTGACTCTCAATGTTCCTTGTGATCTTGATGATGCTAATTTGACTTTTAAGGACATGTGAGAGAGAGAGACCGAGAGAGAGAAATTGTGATTTTTTTAAAAAAGGTTTATCTAGGCTGATAAGATAGTGAAAGCCATGTGTGGTAAGAACCCAAGAAGACCATAACTTCACCTCAGTCCTCCCTACCCTAAATTGCATTTAGCACAGAGAGCTAAGCTCGATTTTGACTTTACCCCAGAGACAGTGCCACAGTATACTGGACATGAGGCAGGGAGTAAAGAAACTTAGATTTTATTCCTGGTTCTGACATTTAGCTTCCAGGTACCGCTGAGTATTGCTTTCTTGCTGGGTCTTACATACATCACTTGTGTGCTCCCAGAGGGACAGCGTTCATCCTTATGGGGCTCTAATTTTTGTTATAAAATATGAATTTAATTGCATGGCAAGTAGTAGGCACAGCGATGGTCATAGAATCATAGAATGACCTAGGCTAGAAGGGACCTTAGAGATCATTTAATCCAACCTCCCTGTCATGGGCAGGGACGCCTCTCAACTAGATCAGGCAACACATGGGAACCGAACCAATGTTTGCTCCTTCACCAGCATTTGAGAAAACTGTGTCTTGTGTCATGAAGGGCAACAAGTTTTAGCTATTTTAGATCATGAGAGTAATCTAAAAACTGTTTGGATCTTTGTTACATGATGTTTCATGGGGAAAGGAAGGACCTATATAAAATCACTGCACCACCTTTCCCAGGATTCCGCAGCCGTGTATGATGGAGAAGCAGAGGAAAGAAATCTGTATAAAAACACCTCAAAAACATATGAATACAAACGTTTCCTAACCTTGAAACTTAACTTTTGGGTTGATAAAATCCATGCAACTCTGACAGTTATACAGTGGCAGGAAATTGTTAAAGGTGTCAGGTTTTCCTTTTAATTCTGGAAGCACTCTAGCAGTAGATTTCCTTGAAAATGCTGTTGAAAAAGTCCCATTTTCTAAATTGGAAAGATTTACAATTTACCTTTTCTGTTAACCTCTTGTTCTTCAAAAGGTTAAGTAAGGGAAAATTCTCTTTTTAACACTGGTAGCTATTTGACAATGTTTCCTTTGCACTGGGCGGCATTGGATTTCTCAGCAAATGCACCAATGGTAAAAGAAACAGTTACTTCCAAGTTATCTACAGAGATCTTAGAAAACTGCTTTTGTCATATAATTGATATAGCTCATTTAATCTTCGCTATCTCTTAATGTACTAGAATAGAACAGAATAGAATAGAATAGAATAGAATAGAATAGAATAGAATAGAATAGAATAGAATAGAATAGAATAGAATAGAATAGAACAGAACTGTTTCAGGTTGAAGGGACCTACATTCAGATGGAAGGAATCTTCTAGTCCAAGTGCCTGGACAGTTCATGGCTGACCAAGTTAAAGCATGTTTTTAAGCTGGGATTGTTCAGTCTTGAAAAGAGAAGACTTCGGAGGGACCTAATAGCTGTCTTCCAATACCTGAAGGGAACCTACAGGAAGGCTGGGGAGGGACTTTTTACAAGAGCGTCCAGCGATAGGACAAGGGGAAATGGGTTTAAGTTGAAGGAGAATAGATTTAGACTGCCTCTTAGGAAGAAGTTTTTTAGTACGAGGGTGGCAAGACTTTGGAATAAATAGCCCAGAGATGTTGTGGCTGCCCCCTCCCTGGAGGTGTTCAAGGCCAAGTTGGATGGAGCCTTGAGTAGCCTGATCTAGTTGAGAGGCGTCCCTGCCCATGACAGGGAGGTTGGACTAGATGATCTCTAAGGTCCCTTCCAGCCTAGGCCATTCTATGATTCTATGAAGGGCACTGTCCAAGTGCCTCTTAACCACTGACAGGCTTGGGGCATCGACCACCACTCTAGGAAGCCTGTTTCAGTGTTTAATTACCCTCTCAGTGAAGAAATGTTTCCCAATGTCCAGTCTAAACCTCTCCTGACACAGCTTTGAGCCATTCCCGCATGTCGTGTCCCTGGATACCGGGAGAAGAGCTCAGCACCTTCCTCTCCACTTCCCTTCCTCAGGAAGCAGTAGAGAGCAATGAGATTGCACCTCAGCCTTTTTTTCTCCAAACTAGACAAACTCAAAGTCCTCAGCCACTCCTTCCTTCCAGCCCTTTCACCAGCTTTGTTACCCTCCTCTGGATGCATTCAAGGACCTTCACATCCTTCATAAGTTGTGAGGCCCAGAACTGCACACAGTACTCTAGATGAGGTTGCACCAACTCCAAATAAATCCGGATAATGACTTCTTTTTGACTGGCTCCTTATATTGTGTTCTGCAACTTACCGTTTGCACAAGTGTCTTACCTCTTCAAGTGTCATACAATTTTGAGTGAATTATTCCTCAAGTATCCCAGGAGGGAATCAGGTAAGCATATTTTTGATGGCAAGATGGAGTTTGGGATATCAGCACAGATAATTTATGCAGGAAAAATCTGCTTCACTTGACGGCAGGCAGGTACATTTGGAATTGCTGTTGAAATCTGTTTTCCTTTAGGATAACTGTAAAGCAAAGTGGGGTCTGGTAGGTTTGGTAGCGGTGTGTGGCGTCAGGCTCACCTGCGATCAGTGCGTCTTCCCTCAAGCTGGAGAAAAGATGGAGCTTTGCTAATGTGAGGTGGAGGCAATAGAGGCCACTAATTCAGGTGCAGAATAGTTGCTGAGTGTTGAATTTGGAGTGCGGGAAAAGGAAAGGATGCTCCAATGTGCTTTGGAGGTGTTATCCCAAACTGTTGGGGGATGAAGGCTGGGATGGTCCTGAGTTACACAGGAGCACTGAGACAAGGAGATGGGAGCTAATTCAGATGAAAACTAGAACATATAGGGGAGACTGCAAAGGTGATGTCGGTCTAGAAAGAGAAAATCTATGGAGCTCTTGGAAGGTCTGGAAAGGGATCAAGTGTTCTCAAGGGACAGTTCTCCCAGGGCTAATCCACATCTCCAGATTGCCAGCTCTCCACCTAAGCTGCTTCTTCCCTGCCAGGATCTTAGTGTGGTTGGGGCAGATGAAAAAAAATCGGTTGTATCCGGTGTTTCATCAGAACTTCTTGGTGTAATGGATTATCTGCTGACTGTGGAGCAGGCATGGGAGGCTATGAGCAGACTATGGGCTGGGGAATATGTCAGGATTAATAGTCCAGCCAGTTCCTTGATTAGCTCTACCCTGGCAGCTCCCTAGTAGCCAGCTTCCAGTATAAATAATCTTATAATTCTGAGGCTGATATTTCCAAAGCTTAAAATATGAAGGCCATACTGTGCTCTTTCTCAATATCATGACCTTAATAGGTTTCCAGTAAGAGCTGTAAAAATTGTCCCTGCACCCACTCTGCTTTGTGAGTTGAAAATTTCTGTGCACCAGTGCATGGCTTACTGTCTTGGGCAGGACTGAATGAAACCCACTGCCTAATTGGAGAAGGAAGGTCTTTGAGGTGCCCCAAGTTAAAGACATGTAATGGTCTCTCTAATTAGTCACTGAAGTAGATTTGTATCAGAAACATTAATGATCATGGTTGATTATTTTTAGAACAGAATTAGAAAAGAAAAGAAAAGAAAAGAAAAGAAAAGAAAAGAAAAAAGAAAAGAAAAGAAAAGAAAAGAAAAGAAAAGAAAAGAAAAGAAAAGAAAAGAAAAGAAAAGAAAAGAAAAGAAAAGAAAAGAAAAGAAAAGAAAAAAGAAAAGACTAGACTAGAATAGAATAGAACAGAGTGGAATAGAATCGAACTAGAACTAGACTCAGTCGGAAGGGGCATACAATGACCTAATCAAACTGCCTGACCACTTCAGGGATGAACAAAGTTAAGGGCATTGTCCAAATGTCTCTTAAACACTGATGAGCTTGGGACATTGAGCACTTCTCTAGGAAGCCTGTTCCTGTATTTGACCACCCTCTTGCTAAAGAAATGCTTTCTAATGTCCTGTCTAAAACTCCCCTGGTGCAGCTTTGACCTGGTTTTCTTCCTATTATTCAGATAGTTGGGTAAACTGCAATTAGGTGACTGGGTGTATTGGCCTGTTGGGACATGTGCTGAAGAAGACAAGAAGACAAAGGAAGGAGCTGCAAATTGCACTGCACTGGGAAAAGCAGATAGAGAAGAGGGTTTGCTGAGGGTGATGATCAAAAAGGTCCCAAGTGCTTTTGATCAAAAAGGTCCCAAGTGCTTTTTGTTTGAACTCCTTGGGGCAAGTTATGGACACCTTGTGCTGAGACCTAAAGCATCAGGTTTTTATTGATACATACTTCTGTGGGACCTATAGGTTAGTTCCCAAATGCCGTCAAAATTGAAATGAGGTTGTACAGAGACAGTTTTGTACAGCTGGCTGCAGCACAGCATCAAGGGAACTTAAGTGACCTTTGGACGTAAGGGGTCCTGGCCCCTGTGAAGAAGATGGTGAAATGAGGAATGGGGACTGCCAACAATTTCCTGGAGAAGGAAGTCCCGTTTGTCTCCTAGAGCCTTGCTATGCTATTGATACGGGATATTGAAATAGGGTATTCCCACAGCCACTTCCTCACACTGGCATTGCAACACTCTCAACACAGTGATATTCCAGCCTTAACTTCAGTCATTAGCTGAGTCCCAGTTTTCAGCCAGCTGTTTTGCCGTCAGTTGCTCTGCAGGGCAGGTCATTCACTGCCAAGACCCTCTAAGGAAGATTTCTCTATCTGAATTGTACCGTGTAGCAGAGCTGGCAGTGAACACTGGATTCATTTTCTGTGTTATTGTTAGAGTGAGCTCTTTATAACCATTCAATTTTCTTTTAAATAAATCCCATTTGGAAAAACAAATTCTGCCCATAAAAGCAGCTCTCTGTGCTGGGTTAGTTTTCAGCATACCGTACACAGCTGTATGTTTGGGTTTATGCCTCCAGGCTAAACTCATTCCTGTGTGCAACTAGTGTATTCATGCCAGAGCAATGGCAAAGCTGTTTCTTGGGACTCTTGAGATTTCATTGGATCTAATGGCATTAGAGAAGATGGGAGAGAATGAGATGGGAAGGTAAATAAGCCAGACAGTTTGTCCTGGGGACTCTTGTGAAAAAGATTAGAAAGGGCCCAAGTTCATGCTCATAAAGTCTATGGTGGCAGAAATCCCTGTGTCAGCTTATTTACATGTGTCCTACCAGTCTGCCTGTCAGACTTGGACCTATTTGTCCTTACCTTGCCTTCCTCCATGCTGTCCTAGGTCCCTTGTGCATGCAGAGGTAGGAGGGACATCTAACCAAAGTGGCCTCCATCCACAGCAAAAGTGGGACTTCTCTGTGACCACAACTCTTCTGTGTCCACAGAAGATGCTGGGACGGCTGGGTCTAATTAGGAATAGATGCAGTTTTGTGGCATCCAGGACTGCATTAGAAACTTCTTGAGAGCATCATCTGTTTGTTTGATCTCAAATAAAAGTGTGTGACCAGAGCATTCATATTTCCACAGAGGACAGTCCTATGACACGGCAATAGACATCCCAGATCCCTTGCCTTGAGGACTTTAGCTGTGTTCAAAGATGCAAATGCTATGGGAGAAAAACAGGAGAGGACTACACTTTTGCCAGATAAAGAAAAAGAATCTGCTGCTCGAGTTTGTTTAGTTGTAGCAACCACCTGTTTCTGGAAGTTCCTAAAGGGTCAACAGCAGATAATTGGCTTAGACCACCTTGTGTTCATTAACAATAATTTACCTGTACTTCACTGACACACCAGAAGGCTACGTTGACACACCAGCAGGCTGTGCTGCCATTCAGTGAGACCTAGACAGGCTGGAGAGATGGGCGGGAAGAAATCAACAAGGGCAAGTGTAGAGTCTTGCATCTGGGAAAGAACAACCTCAAGTACCAGTACAGGTTGAGGACTGACCTGCTGGAGAGCAGCGTAGGGGAAAGGGACCTGAGGGTCCTGGTGGACAACAGGATGACCATGAGCCAGCAGTGTGCCCTCGTGGCCAAGAAGGCCAATGGCATCCTGGGGTGGATTGGAAGGGGGATGGCTAATAGGTCGAGAGAAGTCCTCCTGCCCCTCTACTCTGCTCTGGTGAGGCCACATCTGGAATGTTGTGTCCAGTTCTGGGCCCCTCAGCTTAAGAGAGAGAGGCACTTGCTGGAGAGAGTCCAGCCCAGCCACAAAGATGAGGAAGGGAGTGGAACATCTCCCTTATGAGGAAAGGCTGAAGGAGCTGGGTCTCTTTAGCTTGGAGGAGGCTGAGGAGTGACCTCATTAATGTTTGTAAATATGTAAAGGGTGAATGTCAGGAGGATGGAGCCAGGCTCTTCTCAGTGATGTCCAAAGACAGGACAAGGGGTAATGAATACAAGCTGGAACATAGGAGGTTCCAAAAAAAAAAAAATTAGGAAAAGAATTTTTACTGTGATGGTAACAGAGCCCTGGCACAGGCTGCCCAGGGAGGTTGTGGAGTCTCCTTCTCTGGAGACATTCAAAACCCACCTGGACGCGTTCCTGTGTGACCTGCTCTATGTGACCCTGCTTTGACAGAGGAGTTGGACTAGATATTCTGAGGCCCTTTCCAACCCTGAACATTCTGTGTTTCTGTGATTCACTGGATGCTTGTCCATCTAGCAAGTAGCCTAGGTCTATGTAGAAAGACAGTGGAAAGGTAGGGAGTCATTCCTTCCCTTGCATAGCATGCCAGAAGGAAAATGGAGCTTCCCATCCAGCTCACTCCAGGGCTGCACAGTATTTTATCCATCTTTAATAGCTTGACATCAAGGATGCTCTTGCCAGGCTCTGAGCTCTAGTGGGGGTGGCAAGAGAGCAATCCCACGTTAGGTGGCACAGTAATGAACCTATTGAGGTGTGCTGCATCTCTCCAGTTGCCTAAGACTTCCACTTCGCAGCTTCATGCTCTCTCAAAACACAGAGCTTATGTTTTAAGCTTCACTCCTTCATGCACACTGTCTCTTTAAATTCCTTTTTTTCCTTTTTTTTTTAACTCCTGCAAGAGGGAGATGAGAAGAAGCAATTGTCCCACAATTGTTGCCAATTCTTTGCTGGCTGACACTTAAATATAAGGAAAAGTCAGCAAAATATAGAATCTGTGAAAGGGGGAGAAGAGATCTCAAAAGAAACCATGGGAATTGGAACTTGTTTGAAACAAAAGCTCTATTATTCATCGTGGGCTTCATTTTAGCAATTCCAGTATGTAAGGCGCTGTGGACCTCAACTGTTGGGACAGAATGGGAAATTTCAGTGAGAGTGAAAGTCTCATCTGAAGATATAATTCTGAAGTGCATGAGGCACTCTCTTCCTTTGTATCCTCATTACATGTGGAATTATTTCACACTGTTAATGCTATATGTAATATATATTAATGCTATAACAATAATAGTTCACAGTTTTTAAATAGTTTTTCAAAGAATATTATTAGTGGAGAGTAACTTAAATTACGTAAGACGTCTAAGGTATTTTTCTTTTAATTTCTGTTCTTGAGACAGTGTAGTTTGTTTCTGCTTCTGTCTGTCCTGGATGTGAGAGAATTCAGAGATCTATTTCTGGATATTGTCTTTGCAGAGAGCTTGGGGATTTTTTTTTTCAGTGAGCTTGGAGTGGTGGAAAGAAGCCTGGCTTAACACTTCAGCCAGAGCACGGGATGAGATATTTTAAAGCACCTTTTCCTTGCTGTGGAGCCTATGTGCCACTGCTGAGGAGGAGGGGGAGAATTTCTGAACAGTGCAAAGAAACCATATTGCTCTACATAATATAGAGTGAATTCCTACTGGGACTTCCTAGTCCTCAGCACACAAATTTGGCCAAAAGCTCCTGTTCCTGCATTGCTTTTGACCTCCTGGTCATCCTTCCTTGAGTAAAACAATGCAGCAGTCATGGGAGAAAAGTTCTTCAGTTCCTGTGGATCTTCACAGCTTGCAAAAGGGCGGGCATTTGTGTACCTTCTGCTAAAACAATTTCCTTGCAAAAATAATTTAATAGAAAGTGAAAAAGTAGTCCCTTTATTTCACGTGGCCGATCTCAGGCTCAGGATAAAGCCACTGAGCTCCAGTTTTCATTATGATTCTCCTTTCTTAGACATTAAGTGAAATGTGAGTTCTGGTAATCTGAAAGGTTAGCAGGGAGTGGCTGAATCAGAAGACACAAAGAGAGACAGCGAAGTGATTTTCAGACACCTGTCTTCGGTATCGCTAGAAGCCTGTGGCTTAAACTTGCATTCAAGTAGCACCCTCAGCAACTTTTCTTCAGCAATTCCTATCACACCAGCAACACTTTGCTTTTCTTCAGGTAGATGTTTTACTAGCTGTGTTCATGTCCCTGGGGAAAAATAACAAGTGCGTATGATTAAGAATGTGATTTGATAGGACTGGAAAGGAAAATGGCTCAAGTTTTTAAACTGAAGTAAATATTTATCGCTTATGTCAGTTATGCATACAGCATTTAATTTCCTTAGTGCATTAGTTCTCCTCCCTCTCTCCTCACTTACCTCTCTCTGTCACTTACATTTTTGTAGGACATGGAAGTACTTGATAAAAGTTTGTGAAGTGGAGGCTTTTGCAGACCTTTAATTTGAAGTGTGGTGGTGTGACGGCCAGGAGTGCATTGCTGTAAAGCAGCATGCTGCCTTGTCCAGCCCCTTGGGCTTCAGTCTAGCCTGTGTTGTCCATTTACTTGGGAATATTCCAAGGCTGAATTTGATGCTCCAGTTTTGAAATGTGCTTTCTGTCTCAGGGAAAATCTCGCATGTATTTTTCAGGGTCCAAGATTTACACCATGGGAGAATCGGGCTTATGGAATTATCTTCCCTGTGTCCTTTTGTACCTCTCCTGCAGTGGGTAGCAGCAGAGGAAACACCAGCAGATAAATGTGCCCATCGGGTGAAGGGGCAGGTGATATGTAGACCCTTGGTAAGGGATTGAGGCTAGAAGCTAGAAGATGTGGTACATCAAAGTCACCTGAGATGTCACGTTCTGAAGGGCAAAGCAGGAGCTGGCGACTGAGCCCACAGCAGCATCTCAGAGTGGTCTAAGACAGAAACAA
>NW_009715431.1:29640-63003 GCF_000703405.1 Apaloderma vittatum | reverse complement strand
AGGAATCCAGAGCTGCTGTCAGCTCCCACTCAGCTGTCCTGGATATCGAGGGAGCAACATCCATTGGCCAGATCCCAGGAGTCTACTGTCCATTCCTGGCTATGAACTCTGCCTATCTCACTCCAGAACTGGTCTTTTCTTTTACAGACAGTATCACTTGCATTCCTTTATTGTAGGAAAGAGGAAGTCTATTTCTGTTGTTGCTGTTTTGTCCCCCTCAGCCTATTTTTATTTTTTTGGTCCTAGGCATTTTTAAATGCATTGGGATTGTTTCTTATTTTTACGGTAGTGCTCAGAGGTGCAAATGGAAAGCAAAGCCACGTTGTGCTGATCATTTTTATAACATGTAGTAAGAAATAGACCTCACCTCTGTGATCTTAAAACCTAAGTCAACTACACAGGCAAATGATGAGTGACAGCCCTTGTCCCATTTTACTGAGTGAAGGAACTTGCCTTAAGTCTCAAAGGAAGTTTCTATAGGAGCTGGAAACTGAGCCCCTCTGTTACAAGTCCCAGTGCCATAATCAGAAGTCTGTCCTTCTTTTCCAAAACTTATTAATAGACGTTATTTCTCTTCCAGAGAGGTTTTATTTTTTTTCCTCTGATTTCCTGGTATAGAACCTAAATATTTTATTTCTGAATTTCATTCTGCTAGCTTGAGGTAGACACACTACACAGAATTTGATATCCCCTTTTGATTTGGCTTCGGTTTTCTACTACTGACAATGCACATATGTGATAGAGAACAGTGACTGTTGAGTTTGCTCCTGTGCACAGAAGGAAACCTCTCTAACACATATGGAAGGTATTGTGTGTTAAATTTGTCAGACATCCAGGCTTATAAAGTATGTTAAAGCAAGCTGTAATGTCTCAGTGTGAAGAGACGCCATGGGACAAGTGTGCTTCCAGGCACATATACCTGGCCCAGATGTGGAGGATAGAGTCTTTTAACAGTTTAGAAGGTTCTGCTCTAACCTGAACCCTGACTATGGTCAATATTTTCCACGTTGATTTATATTTTAGTTTGGGGGGTATTTTTGGTCCAAACTGATTTTACATGTATGGTGTTTTCCATATTTTAGTTGTTATATTAAAGACCCAGAAGGATCTGTTAATAGTGTCTCAGTGCAGTGGTGCCATAAATCTCTTTGACCCTCTTACAGTACGAGTTTGTTCTTAGAATTTTACATTTATAGCTTTATTAGAATAAACGACGTATAATTTCTGTTTCCTAAGAATTTGCTTTTTGAGGACTCTTTGAACTTAGACTTGGTGCTGGCCACTGTGCTGTGAAATGATCTGTACTATCATTAGTAAACATATTATGACCACTAAGTTAATTTCCTCAGATAGGTTCTTACATGCTGGCCTTAGGAACAGAGTGTGAGAACATGGGCGTGTGCAAGTCAGACTGAAGCAGAAACCCATCTGCCACAATCTTCTGTTTGTAACACCCATGATAGTGGACACTCAAGGAAAAGTGAGAAAAAACCAACCAACCACAGGGAAGCATATCATGGTATTTCCCTGACATAAGTGCTCAGACTCCAATAACTTGTTCCTTGGTAATTCCCTAAAATAGAAATGGTGTCTCTCTACAGCATGCAAAGCACTGGAGTCCAACTTGTGCTGACTCCTTACCAACAACACAGAGGAAATAGTGTTGTAATTAAAAATGGAGTAAATGGTTTAGCATATGGAAAACATGGCTGGATTTTGTGTTGTGGAATACACTGGCTGTGGGAGCAGCAGTAAACTTCAGTCTCCATCAGAGTGGGCTGCAGCCACTGCCTCGTCTTTTCTGTAACTGAAAGCAGCATCAGGGCTGCTGCTGAAGGGTCACCATCTCTTGCAGCTCTGGGTGGCTTGTAGCAGAATTTATGCCTTCACCACCCGTGGTCACCAAGCCTTTGAAGGTTTCATCCCAACTCAATCCTTTTCTTGCGACAAGAGCTCCCAGAGTCTGATCCTTCATGCTGGAAACCGCCAAATTAAATGCGTTGCTCAAAAGCTGTTATCTGGGTCTACCTTAGCCAAAGGTGGGGCACCCACTACTTCAGAGATCCACAAGGTCATCTTATTGTTTTCTTCCACAATTGTCCACAGTTGTCCACAAATCCTTACAGATTTGCCTTGGTCATGGTATCCATGGGCTTGCAATGGTAGAGAGAGAGGTACTCTGTGTGGAATACTGGACATGGCACCCAAAATGACGGTGGGGGTGCTGTACCTTAGTTTTTCCTTCACCTTTGCTTCTTTCCAAGCAACGTGCAGTCGTTTGTTCAGATTTGCTGCAGATTGTGATGGTGCCTAGAGCAACACTCATCCTGAGAGCAGGCCCCAAACTTTCCTTCCGAATTTTATTTTGGAGTTTGGTGCAACCAGAGTTTTCTGTAACAAGATGGTTTCTGTGCTAAACCGCATTCACATTTCCACAAGAATAATAGAGAAATACCTCCATAGAAAATGTCACTTTGATAACATGACTGGAAAGCCTTTCTGACCAACCCCAGCTCAAAGCGGGGGCAGAAAAGCTGAGATCCACGAGGGACCAGTCTAGGGAGATATCTTGCACTCACCATGAAGGTTTTAACTTTGCAGCAGGGAGGAAGCCATTTCTTGAAACCATGCAAAATGTTTCTCTGTCCTTGTTGCTACACTCCCATGGCTTGTTTCACATATAATACTCATTTTTCCACTGCGCAGTATCTTGTGTGATGCTTTACTCAGTAGTACTCAAATTCAATGTGTGAAAATCGTGGTTTATATCCACTTTGGGGAAATGACTACACAGACTTCCAGAAAGTGAAGTACGAAGGTTGTTTCCTCCGATTAAAACATATTCTAAAGTAATGCCTCTGTGATTCAAACTGAAGGGAGTTTGTAGACAGGCAGCGTACAGTAATTAGGCAAATTGGAATTTTGGCTAGAACGAATATCTTTGCTTTTCTGAAAAATGCAATGAGATTTTAAATGATGTTGAATGATCATCACACTGGTTTTATGTTTTGCTCAAAAGAGGGATGAGTCATAGATGGAAAAGCTGGAAAAAACTTACAGAAATAGATCATCTGAACATACCCAAGAAGACAGGATCACATGAACGTTTGATGGTTAAAGACGCTTAAAGAACACTTCAGTCATAGTAACGTAGCTGTTCTGTCCACTTGCTTCTTTCCTCGTGCCTTCAGGTTTTCATTCGGTTTCTTTCCTGCAAAAGAAGGAAATTCATCCTAAGTCTTTCTTGTGACAGATGCTAAGCAGTGCTCAAATCACATAAGCCAGACTCTGCCCAGAAGTTCTTTGGTAACTGCCAACCAACAAAGAATCTCATAGTTTGAGCATTTTGCAAAGATAACAACCACTGGATCAGTCATTTGCACAGTGCCAGGAAAATACTATATTGCTTTTTACTAGGCACAAAGCTGTCATTTTCTCTTCAAGCTTTTTATGATGGTTTAATTTAAGTTTAGGAGGGAGTTCAGTCATCTCTCTGCTTTAAAAAATGTGTGTGTAAATAGCTAAACGTTAAGCAAATGAGTATAAAATGACATCCTTTTTTAAGGTAGGACTAAGCAGCGTGATTTAAAGGAAACTTTTTTTGGCAAGATCTTCTAAATATAGCCTGCAAAGTGATGGCAGCTCAGGCTTGTAAAGTTTTGCCCGAAAGTAGATGTCTACAGAAGGCACCCCCAGGATTTCGAGAAGTATTTAGAAAGCCATCAACCCAAGATCATCCTTTACTTTCAGAGGTTCTGCAACTGTTTCCTTTTATACCATTTGGATTAAGGATACTTAAACTGCACTAGGGGCTGTGTTGACAATTTGCCAGGCTCTTGAGAGCCACATGTAATTTTCAAAATATGGAGAAAATTGCAGCTGGTGCTTATTTGGAGCATGACAGGTTGCTTCACTTAACTGTGCAAGAGCGTTACTATGCCCACGGAGGGACACATATTTTGACAGAGCTGTGGCTATGCCAGCCTGTCCTGGGTGTCCTAAACCCCCTCTTCCTGTGTCCTGTTTTCGTAAGTGAGGATTTCTGAGTAATTTCTGAGCAGGAGACGTTGCATCATGGGATGGTGTTAGGAAAGTTGTCTGAGCAGCTGCAGCTGGTAGACTTGGTCCCCGTCGGAACTGGGAGCACTGTGCGCTGGATGCTCATCCAGACCTGTGCTGGATTGCCTCTTGTTGAAGGTTATCGAAAATACCTGCAGCAGCTCAGTGCCACAGAAGATGTGGAACGGAAAGCAGCAGACACTTAGGCAACCAACTATTACGACCAACTCTTTTAAACAAAAATATAGTTAAGTCATTTGCAGGTAGAGAGATAAGCTTGTCCTTGACTTTCCAGAGGGGCCTGAGCCAAGATACAGTTAAACTCATTAACAAGTCATTAACTTGGATTTCTGTGAATGTCTGAGACCACTTAATGTGTTTTTTAAAGTGATAATCATTGTTCAGAAGGACAAATTATGTTGAATATTGTTCTAACAAATGTGTTTGCTAACATGATTCTTTTCTCCTGTGCAGATAAGACTGAAGGATATTTTTCCAGGTAGCAGGAGGAGGGGATTGTGCACGTCCTCTACTAAAAGCAATACCATGGGCTGTGTTGCTTATCACTTGTTAGGCTAGACAGGTGCCAGGAAGGCTGACTGATACCATTGCATCTTATATTTAGTTACCTAACAAGAAAATAATAATAACAAGGACTAAAAACCTAAAAAAACAGACATAAATCTTGTTTGCATATCTGTGTCACCTTGTGCTTTGTGCTCCTAGTCTGTGTGTCTCTTGGTCTGAATGGAGTCCCTGAACATGGATGTGTTCAAGTGTCGTTTAGATGTGGTGTTGGGTGATATGGTTTAGGGGTGAACTTGTAGTGTAGGGTCAATGGTTGGACTTGATGATCCCAAGGGTCTTTTCTAACCTGAATTGTTCTATGATTCTTTGATTCTATGAACAATAGGTACAGATAAATAACAAATTAAAAAAAAGGCAGTCATTGCAATGGCTGTGATTCTGTGTTGTTGAAATACACAAGTTACCCAAAAGAAATTCAGGAAAGAGTAAGGAAAATAGTTACTGCCACAGAATAATTCATATTGTCTTGTTTTCTGGCCCAATCAGGTAGACCATAGCAACAAAATGGATGCCTTTTGTCTAATTTCTGAGACAGCACAGTGATTGCAATGTCTGTCTTCCGTGTCTTTTTCACACGGCAAGGACCTTTCATTGCCAGAGTAAGAGGCAGCAATATTTTCCTTAGGACTTTTGGCAGGACTCTCACAAGATACTTTTTAGTGTGTGTTTGCAGCCGGGGATATTGCTAGTACTGGGGCTTACCTCAGGCAATTAACTCTCTTCTGCATCAAAGCCTGGAAAGTGAGTCAGTGGTTTGGCCTTCACGATTGGGCTCAACATTGCTTGAAAACTGGAAACTGTGTTAACTAAAGACTTTTGCATTTCCCGTGAAGAATACAGGCAATGTGTCCTGCCATGTGATGAGTAGGCGGTCAGTAGAGGTATTCCTGTGACCTCTTTTGATCTCCAGATGCAACATCTAAATGTACAGGTTGTGTAGGAAAGGCCAATCTCATGGCACAGATTTTCAGTGGCTGCCTGGAGAGAGAAGACGATTTGGCTTCCGTGGGCGAGGATTTGTACGGCTGTAGAGCAGCAAAGTCAGGTCAGAGCTGTCTGCTGCCAGATGCAGTAGCTGCTTTTGCAGTTTATAAAGAAACTTGATCAGGAGCAGTATCTATGGCTTAAAAGGGCTGAAGACAAGTTGGAGATCTCACTGAAAGCTGCACAAGTGGGAGGCTGACTGGTCACATGATTTTTTCACTGAAACAGCTATCTAATAAAAGTGATACCAGCCAAGACTATGCTCAGGAAGCCAAATAAATCTTGCTTTTACCTGGTGATCATTTTCTTTGTGTGAATCTCTGCTGGGACTTTTTTTCAGAGAAAATGAATCCTAAGACTGGCTGCTTGGCTGGAATAAATCGAATTTCCTAGCAATAGAAGGATTTTGTCCATATGATAATTTTCTGTATCTGTTTGAGCAAGGAGGGGTCTGGCAATAAAGCTATGCAGGTATAATGTTTCCAGTGTAGATGAAGCATCAGTAAAGAGGCTGTGCTGAAGACAGACTGGATTATGTTTGCTAAGTGGATGAAGCCTGGCAGGCAGATCACGCTTCCCTTTAGACTTTAGAAGCCTATCCCCATGTACAGGACTGTCCTGTCTTGCAGATGCTTTTCAGATGTCTTTCAAACACGGATTGCTTTTAAAAAGAAGAAAGGTCAAGCATTTCTAATACTGTGTCCACTCTTGCTACGTGGATCCCAGAGTGAAATTTGATTTTTCTGAGTTAATGTCCCACACCTGGAGGTTGACTCCCCCTTCTCACTGTTCCTCCTCTCATTTTATGCTGGACTTTCCCCTTCAGTCCCTTGAGTTTGCCATTTACTGATCCACAAACAGACGAACAAAAGAATCACAAGGCTTTATGATCAGTTTGCACTCACTTTTAATTAAATGCTTTCATCTGACATTCCTGGAGTCTTAATGAGGCAGAGGAAATCAATCAGTAACAGTGTGAAGTGCTAATGCACTTTGCAGTAATTACAGGCAATGGGAATATCTCTGAGAACCTCTGAACTGCACAGGAAACCCAGAAAAGTTGTAGTGTAAAGGAGCTGGATCACACATCCTCTGTTTGGGAGAGAGAAGTTTCCTTCAGATTAAGGCTGAATGAAGAAGATTTGTGAAAGGTTGTTACACTGTGTACTGTGGTTTAGTGCAGAAACATGCATTGTCTTGTCTGATAACTTTTTTGCTGGTTTAGTGTTGTTTTTTGTTTGGGGATTTCTTTGCTTTCTCGCTTTTGAGAAGAATCACACTGTGTGCTGGGGCTAAGTCTGATTTCACCGGACTTCTGGGAATACACAACACTTAGTTCAACCTCTTTGGTACAGCACCTAAGAAAATACAGGGCTAATGCACTGGCTGTCTTCCATGCCACTAGGATTTTTGTAGGGTGAACTGTAGCATCAGCTAAGACATGAATAGGGCTCCTTGCCATTCAGCGCAACTTCTCAGAAGGCAGATTAGCCAACCAGCGTCTGAACATGTTTTCAGCAGAGGGAGAATGCACCAGGGGGACTGTAAACATTCACATTTGTTTCTCTTCAAAGAGACAGTTTTGTTCTCATTACTTCCCTTCTCTCCCCCGCCTGGCTGCAGCCCTACCCCATTTAGCTTCATGATTTACTGGGCTTCCTTGAACTCTGACCTGTGTCAATAGGACCACGATGTAAACATCTTCCTGTGGCTACAAAGCTGTGACCTGTAGAAGCAGGTGGCGGATGAGAATGGGGTTGGGGTGAGAGTCATGTCATGTGTGCAACCATCTTTGGCCCAGGGCTTTATTATGAAGGCTACGGGCCTTTTCTCTCCAGAGCTGCAAGAACCAAAGCTGCAGAAGTGAAGGGGAGCCTTTCTGTTGACTTGAATGATCTTAGGCTCGGGCCATATGTTTGCTGTGCAGACGGGAAGATAGCCCTTATAAAACCCACCAAGTGAAAGAGAACAATTTCCTTCCAGGCACACGGAGGTCCTGCTCTGTGGGTGATCTTTCTTTGTGAATGAAAGCAGATATACAGTTCCTCGTGTAAGACGTGCTGCACAATAAAAGAGAAGCTGGCATTGTGAAAGCCAGGCAGGGAAGTATCTGGCTCCAGACACGTAGGCATAGCTCAGCGCCTAGCCCAGGAGAGCAAGACTTTTTGTGTGTTTTGTTGTTCTCATCAGTGCCGCTGCCAGTATCAGACTTCAGTCCATCTGGGAGGATGCAAAGCACTTGTCTGGGGAGCAGGAATGGAAGGCAAGTGGGTGCAGAGAGATACTGGTTTTGTGCGACTCCTGAAGGTTATTTGGAAGGAGTCAAGTGTCGATCAGGGGTTATAACATTCCTTCCAACCTGTGCTGTGGAAATGCCAGCAATGCTGCTCTCTTTTCCACAGTGTTTCGTTCGAAATAAGGTTTCAGGCTGGCTGCAGGTCCACTGTGACTATTGCTATGTTCTATTATTTACTTCTGAAGGTGAATATTAAAATTGTTTTGGGCTCTCTAAGTGCTTACTCTTCCACCTGAGAACAGCTAGTTTTCTGCAGGACTGCATCTGTTCCTGATATGTTCGTATCTGTAACATAATTTTGTCCATTTATGGAGCCAATATTACATACATGAAATAAGATCTCAAAGTGAAAAAACATGGATAGCATAGTTGCTGTGAGAAGCTCAGATACTTTCATTTTTCCCCCAAAAAATCTTCTCTCTAATGAAAGCAGGGCAGTAGAAAACCAAATTTTGTTCTTTCTACTGACCTCAACTTAAGCTGAGGTCCTCCACAGAAAAAAAAAGAACCTCAAAAGTGCATGCATAAATAGATTAGCTTGGATTTCACTGGAACGCTAAATAATTGACCTTAATTTCTTCTCCTCTGCAACTGCAGCCAGGTAAAATGATTTGATGTTTCAGTAGGCTGAATGCTTTTGGAGAGTGTGCCACAGACAGTGGAGACCTAACAGAGGGTTTTTTGAGGCACTATCACAACATAAACGTTAATTGACATTTCAGTGAATGTCCTTTATCATGAAACTGTGACATCAGCTTTCATGGAAAGTGTCAAAATAATTCAAGACAGCTTTTGGAGTAAAGCAGGGACTTCCTACCCCTTTGAATACAATTTTATTTTGGCTCAGATACTGGGTGAAGGTTTAGGTCAGCACTTGCGGTTTGTGTTCATAGATAACTGACAATATTTTCTCTCCTGCCCAGAAGGGCTGGATCTGAGTGCCCTTGTATTTTCATGCCACTAAGGTGCAAGTTTACAAATTTACAGCTGAATTCAGGAAACCTGAAATCCCAGGCTTTACTTGAGCAATGTTAATGCAATCACCATTTAATGAGCTACCCCTCATCAGCTGAGTTGTGGTAGCCAAAACCAGCACCCTTATGCCATCACATTGGCAGCAGTTTAGATTTCCATGCTATTAGGGCAGACTGAGTGATTATTTACTGTGACAAAGAGGTGGCTGGGATAGACACAGTGGCTCCACTGTCTTTGGTTGTGAGCCTTTATGCTAAAAGAGAGCATAGCCAGAGTTGTCCTCTTGGAGCCTCCAATATCATAAGCCATAAGCAAGATACTATGTATGGAGAAGGTGAAAAGCAAGTAGGAGTGTCACTGCCTGTCAGTGTCGAGATTATGTGCCCCTGAAGACTCTAATGTCAGCAAAACCTCCCAGCAGAAGCGTATGGAAGGCATTAGAGGACTGGGACTGGGAAGGGATTACAGACACGAGCGGTCAAATGGAAGGCAGCAGAAAAGAACTGTGGAAAGGGGATACAAAGAAAGAAGGTAGACAGGCATGTCGCAATTTGGTGTGAAGAGCAGAGGCATTTCAGCTAGATGCACAAGTGGGACTTGTTCACCCTTCCTTGGTTAAAACCTCCGTTAGGGTTTGGCAGCACGGCAGAAAGACGGTTTGCACGGACTCCTGGGGAAGAGCAACTGTTTTGGACAAAGGATGCTGGAATCTCTAGTGACCTAGAGAGGAGACTGTGAATAGCATGATATTGGCATGCTCAGCATGTAGATACAATTCCTCAGAGTCCTACATCTTGTTCATTGGGTGGGGTTTTTCCTCTTTCTGCCTATCTCTGTAGTGTATATGAACCACAGCTGTTGACAAGGAAAATATGCAGTTGCTCTGCAGCAGCAAGAAGAAAAAATAAATCATTCTCCCCCCACCCTTTCTGTTACTATTGACTTACCAGTGACTATGCTAAGGTTAAAACCACACAGAGCTGCATACATAAATTGCAAGGAATTTGCTCTGAACTGGAGCACGCTGCCATTCATGACAGATAAATTTTCTTTTATTTCTAGTTGCAGGCAACTCAGCTTTATGATGGGTATTTCAGCAAAGTTGCTCCTATTTTGTGCCCACGCGATGTTCAGAGAGCATGGCTCTACCAGGAGTTTCGCTACAAGAGTGGTGAGAACTGGGCATTGGATTGATCATCCAGAGCCCAGCTCTGGAGGGGATTAATTGTCCTCTGTGCAACCGAGAATGGAATTTGCTCCTTTGAGATGTTTAATGATGTAGTGCTTTTTATGCCAGAACACTCCCTCTGCCCCTTTTGGTTCTCCCAGCAGACATAGCTGCACATACTCCCCAAACAAACACGAGCAGATAGTGAAATTTGCCCTAGAAGACATGCATATCTTTGTGAATAGGTCAGACGTGAAGAGGGGCACAATTTCAGTTTGTCATGGACAGATCTTCCTCTGGTATACTATAGATATTTCTGCTCATTAGTGGAGTTAAATTCATTTATACTAGCTGACAGTGTAGCCCTATATTTCAGATGACTTTTGGGATATATATTTTTTTCATTTTTTGAAGCCTTCTGCCCTCAGGCTCCCATTCTGCTTGGCAAATAAGTGTTTCAAAAGACATCCAAAGCCAATCTCTGTGTCCTGCGGTGAAAACAAGACTGACTGTATTCATTCTTACTTGTCACTCTCTAAAATATGTCTTCCTGATTAAGTTAGTGGACAAAAGCTAGTCACACACGACAATACAAAACAAAGAATATTAAGATGCATACTCTGCTCCCCATGACCTTTTCTCCTTCATGATCAAATTTTTTAGGGTTTTTTGTTGTTGTTGTTAAATACCTTCTGTCTTGAGAACTTCTCTTCCTTTGGCTGATCCTGCTGACTTCTGTGTGAACAGATCAGATGTGAGCAAGGACGGAATTCCAATCCATCTTGCACAGACAGCACATATTTCGGGATTGCTGTAACTGTTTATATCAGACTAAGCACAGAGAGGACATGTATGAAATCTGGATCCAGTGTACTACACGTTGTACAGCAAATTTGGTGTTATTGGCCTACACTGCCTTTTATTTGCCTGTTAAGCCTTTAAAATCAAATAGCTTCACAGATTTCAAACCATCCAGTCTCCACTCTCCGGCTAGAAGATTGAAACTAGATTATAGGAAAATCTCAAATGTCACCACAATTGCTGCCTACGCTACATTGGCTCTCTTTGTTTGGAAAGATGGTGAAATATATGGGTTTTGTTATTTGATTTTTGCTTTTTTTTTTCTTCTTAAGAAAGTAAGGTTAAATATTGCTACCTGGCAAGATTAAAGTTAATGAAGAATGGCAGGTTTAGGAATCCATGAAAGATTTGCTGTGAAAAGAGAGTTGACTTCTTTGTTCCCATATTACAGCTCTACAGCTATGTATGTATGTATGTAGAGCTCTACAGCTATGTAAGAAAAGGTTGAAAAATTGTTTACTTAAGGTCTTGAAGATGCTGCTGAGTGAAATGTGAAAAATTGTACTGACACAAATTCTCCTTTGCCGTGTGCTGACTTCCACAGCCAGTTACTGGCTTTTATTTAGCCTACTTCACCAAGGTTGCAGAGGCTTCATTATAATTTAATGGCCTTCTACGACAAAGCTACATCACTGGTTGACATGGGAAAAGCAACGGATGTCATTTTCCTGGACTTGTGCAAGGCGTTTGACACTGTCCCACATGACATCCTTGTCTCTAAAATGGAGAGACATGGATTTGACAGATGGACCACTCAGTGGGTAAAGAACTGGCTGGATGGTCGCACTCAAAGAGTTGTGGTCAATGGCTCAATGTCCTCATGGAGACCAGGGACAAGTGGAGTTCCTCAGGGCTCTGTTCTGGGTCCAGTGCTGCTCAACATCTTTGTCAGCGACATGGACAACGGCACTGAGTGCACCCTCAGTAAGTTTGCCGACGACAGCAAGCTGTGTGGTGCCGTGGACTCACTTGAGGGAAGAGATGCCATCCAGAGGGACCTTGACAGGCTTGAGAAATGGGCCAGTGCAAACTTCATGATAGTCAACAAGTCAAAATGCCAGGTCCTTCACCTGACTCAGGCCAATCCTAGGCACAAATACAAACTGGGCACAGAGTGGGTTGACAGTAGCCCTGAAGAGAAGGATTTGGGGGTGCCAATAGATGAGAATCTCAACATATGAGCTGGCAGGATGCTCATGCAGCCCAAGAGGCCAACCGCATCCTGAGATATATCAAAAGAAGCGTAGCCAGCAGGTCAAGAGAGGTGATTCTCCCCCTTTACTCTGCTCTTGTGAGACCCCACCTCGAATACTGCATCCAGTTCTGGTGTTTGCACCATAAGAGGGACGTGGATCTGTTAGAGCGTGTTCAGAGGAGGGCCACAAAGATGATCCCACCTCTGCTACAAGGACAGGCTGCGGGAGCTGGGATCGTTCAGTCTTGAAAAGAGAAGACTTCGGGGGGACCTAATAGCTGCCTTCCAATACCTGAAGGGAACCTACAGGAAGGCTGGGGAGGGACGTTTTACAAGAGCGTCCACTGATAGGACAAGGGGAAATGGGTTTAAGTTGAAGGAGAATAGATTTAGATTAGATTTTAGGAAGAAATTCTTCAGTACGAGGGTGGCAAGACTTTGGAATAAATTGTCCAGAGGTGGTGTGGCTGCTCCCTCCCTGGAGGTGTTCAAGGCCCGGTTGGACGGAGCCTTGAGTAGCCTGATCTAGTTGAGAGGCGTCCCTGCCCATGACAGGGAGGTTGGATTAGGTGATCTCTAAAGTCCCTTCCAGCCTAGGCCATTCTATGATTCTAGTGTTGGTCAGGTAGTATTGTCTTTTAAGGTGGCTTAACTCACGTCTCAGCCTTCTTTCTAACTATTAGGATGTGTTGTGTACTTTAACATTTACAAATGTTCTCCTCTGCTCTCTTAACTGTTTTTTGCTCGCTTTTGTAATCTCTTTTTTCCCTCCTTTCATTCTTCCCATTTAATTTTTGAGCCATGACATTGAGTCTGGACCCAGTGTACTGTCTTAGACACTATTGTGCACATAGGCAGATCACCTGTCCACTTCTATGTAGTATTCTCCTAACTGTCAAATAATGCATTAGCTGTTTTTGCCACATATTTTGCCTGAGAGTTCAGACTGGTTGTTCTAAAGTCTCTACTTTTAAGACTGATTCTCACAATCTGAAGCTCTGCACTCTTCCAGCCCCAGCTGTATGCACATCGCATCAACCTGCCGAGTGGTTTCCTCTTCAGTGGATGATGCCGTATAAGCTCTAACAGTATCTCTCTTCTCAGGCATGCAGTCTCCACAGTTTGCTTTTGCTTCTGTCCTTTCTCTGCTACCACTGATCGTTTTTCCTTTCCCGTACAACAACAGGCTTATCCTGAACTGGAAATGGTTTTTTAAATGCTGCTTTATTGATTTTGGCTTGATGAGTCCCTGGTGTTTCACTCCTTTAATTTGAGTTTTTTGCAGACTGTGTTTTTCAAAGACCAATGACATTCTTCATCATCAATCTTCTCTTCTCCAGGTTTTCCAGGAACCTCTCTCTATATATGTGTGTTTATATACTTATACTTTTTTCTAAATTTAGTATCACTTTCACACATCATTTTAGCCAAGATATTTTTTTTGCCACTGGGAAGTTCAGACCACGTGAGTTGCCCAGGTAGATACTCCAACTAATCCCTAAAAGGCTTGGTTTTTTTTCTTTAAAAAGAAAACCAAAACCTGCTCATGTTATGACTAGAGGTTTAAGGAGCAGTCATTCATTGTCTTTGTGGTGGATGATCAGCCAATGAAAGTAGATGCTCTGTGAAAAATCCTCATGGTCATCCCATCCTTAGCTCATTGGACTGATCTTGCTGTAGGTAAAAGCCTGCTTTACAGGGTCTGGAAATGTTTAGTTTGTCCTGTATTACCCAGTGCAGCATGGCATAGCCATTATAATCCCTCCACCCCCCGCAGACACAGCTTTCTCTTTAGAGGATGGTAGATGTTTAATTCAGCACCCCTGCTGTGGGGAGGATGACTGCTGGCAGCTTCCTGATCACCCACAAGTTACCCAATATGCATCTTCTGCATCTTTCTGTTTCTGTTGACTCATCAGATAGAGAAACTGGCATCTGAAGCTTAATGTGAAATCCACTTTAGGTTCTTCATTTGTGAAGAAGAGTAAGACCTTTAGTTTGTCTGTCCTGTACTAGAAGCTAGGATAGACCAGTTAAGCTGATCAGTACAAGTTTCAGTGTTAATTCACCTCTTCAAGTTTGTAAAATGATTGTATGCCTTCCCCTTTCCTTCCCTAGTCATGCTGTGGTGGTGAGGGAGTAGTTACATGGGATAAGAGAGCATTAACACGTCTCAAAACCATCATGGTGCACAGTCTGTTCTTTACTTTTTCTAAGTTAAACTTCATGGAAGATGTGCATCAAAAATCCAGGCTTTTTGCATGTTACAGCTGTGGAGATGCAGTTAACTTTCTCTGAAATTTGTTTTCTCATCTAAATCAAAACACACATAACCTTTTAGCTTGACTGCACCTGTGTATAGCTTCCTTGGTTTTAATGCAGTGAAGAAAAAATAAGTGCCTAATCTTCTCTAATGAGGAAGCTGACCAAGGTGTGCCTGCGGTTTTATTAAATGTGCCATGCAGAAGGGATGAAAGGGACCGTGGAGGAGGAGACTTTTGCTGGAACCATGGTCCAGTTGTTAGGCCAGTGGGGCATGCTATATTTTCCATTTCTCACATTGCCAGTAGGCACATGAGTAATCGTGTGGTAAGGGAAAGAAAGGAAGGTTCTGAAAAGCGTGCAGAGGGTGAATGTGTTGGGGTTTAATGAATGCTGTGCTCCAGTCCAGGTGCTCGTTCCCAGCAAAGTGTCCGTGTGTCACTTATTATTTAGAGTTGCTAACACTTGCTCAGGGTGCCAGAAAATAAAAACAGACGCTGACACGTAGCGGGCACAAAATGAGATTGCAGCAGCGCAGATGCGAGGTTGGATTTCACGCTCCGACGTTCGTTAACATGGCGCGAGGGGGTTCGGTTTCAGAGAGGCCGACCGGGCTGCTCTCCAAATGAGGCGTTCCACATGATTTCACATCAAACAATTGCTGGAGTGACACATTGGTTGTTTCCACTCATGTGATAACGCAGCAATGTGCTAGTGCAGTCATTGAGGATTTATTGATGGGGCTGTTTTCCTAATGTTTTTTAAGCTGCACTACTACAAATTCTGAGAGGCACGTTACCGTGTTTCACTCACTTGGAGAGGCACACAGCAGCCATTCGTCCTGATCAGTTACTGTCAAATACTTTCCCCCAGGCCCAGAAAATAACTTCTCTTGCCTGGAGGAGTAGGTGTGTGCCATGAGAATGAAGCCCGGCAGAAAACATATCACTTATTTGCCTATCTATGAATTACTAGCCACAGGAGAAGACCTGTTTGGTTGTCTGTTGGTGAAGTACAAGAAATCAATGTGAGGCTTCTCTTCTGGGTGTTTTGGTAGCAAATTTGGCGTTTGAGCCATGTTCAGTAAAGTTTTGCCAGGGGTAGGAAGCCTTGCCAGCTTCTCTCGTGGTCCGAGAACAAGTTCTTTATATGGCAATGCAAGAAACTTCATGAATGTAAAAATGACTTAGAGCTTGGTGATGAAAGAAATATGTCACCAGAAACCAAAAGCTGTTTAGAAACAAGGAAATGAGAGTATATTTTTTTTCTAGTGTTCAATTATATTGGTAACAAGGTAACATCTAAGAGCAACAATGCAAGCCGGGATCTTACTGTCCTAGCTTGTGTGCAATCAACAGAAAGATGATTGCTGCCTCAACCAGCAAAGTTTATGGAAGTAAGTATTAGGAAACTTTTTCCCGGCGATGTTTTCTAATGGCAAATGGAATTTCCATAAAATTATAAATCCATTAATTCAGAAAACTTCTGATCATGCCAAAAATATCAGTTCTGTTGTGAAAATTCCAAGGAAATTTTATTGGAGTATGCATGATTCAAATGATAATACTTAATTTTACTGAATGTGACTCACTTTGTCTTGAGTCAGTTCAATAAGGTATTAAGTTGCTTCTATTAATGCAGCAAGCACCTTCTAGCAGTTACATTTCGATCTTACATTCTTTCTCATGGGCTGTTTTTGTAATGCTATACCTGTATCTCTTGTCCAAACTCGTCTGATCCATTGCAAGAATCAGTGATTCTGCACACTTATTAGAAGATGGAATGAACGGGAACTACAGCTTCCATAAGGCAATGTATAAAAGGAGGAGAAGGCAGTCTAGTGTCAACGTAGTGAGAAATGATGCATTTAGACATTTTCCAATACATCGGAATGGGGTGTTGAATTTTTGAGAATGATAACATGTTTTATGTTGATTTGGCAGCATGAAAATGAAACAGTTTGATATTTTGGTCCCTTAGACAAATATTAATGTGTCAGCATTTTAGACCCCATATATAAAGCAAACGTTGAAATGTCAGAGTTTCCCAGAGTGGGAATTCTGCATTTTTCTGTGCTCTTTGGTTTGTTTTCCATTCTCTAAGTTATCTAGAGAGCTCTGTGTAAGTGCTTTTGTTTACTTTTAGCATATATCTTTGTAAAGTCACTGGGCCATATCCATGCAGTTATTTATTTCAAGATTTTTTATACATTTCTACCCTAAATTTTTCCATCTTCCCTTTTAGTTTAATGAACTTACAGGCTTACTTGTATCAGAAAACACACATGCAATACTGTTGTTCCAGAAAATCATCTGGGAAGGACTCTGCTAGAATTTATGTCTGATGAGAAAGAAGTTCTCTAATTTCTCTCCTGAAGGTTTTATCCTCTTGATATGTTCCTGGAGATTTGCCTTAGTTCTGTTGGATCCACATATTTTCACAACCTGAGATTAGATCCTAGCTTTTGGCTTGGGCTCACTTTTAAGCAGTTCTCTAATGCATAGAAAGGGGAGTATAAATTATTTATATGTGTTATATATATATATAAGGGCCATTCTCATTTTCCAAATTTAGTCAGCTCTCTTTGTTGAAGAGGGAGCAATACATCTTTAAGACATGGAGCAGAGATTAACTATTTCTTATACAAATACCTGAAGGTTTGAAAGATTCTGCAGTGTTCGTGAGTGATAAAACTGCTGTGATCAAACAGTTGTGGTTTTGTGTTTAAACAATCCCCTTCCTTTGTGATCTTGTGCGGTGGGTGTGGCATTGAAAAGAGGGATTTGACGGTAAAATCCATCTCCAAAGGGAGACCTGTCTTCTAAAGCAAGGCTTGTAAGTAGAGCAAGTAGGGGCAGTGATTAAAATCTACCCACACTGCTTTGATGGTGGAGATAGATAGTGTTACACGAGAGGAGCGCACACGAATTGCTTGTGCAGCAGATGAGAGAAGCCTCTCCCTTTCAATCAGCAAAGAAGACCAGTATTTAATTTGTGTCTCCTGAGAAGCAATTGTTTTTTAGTGGTGTTATTGTGAAAGCAACAAAGTACTAAATTCTCTTTTGAAGTAAAAAGACCATTATAATTGGGATTTTAGTTTAACAGGTTTCTTTTCCTTCCTTACAAAGAGCACTGCCTTTAAGAGAAACTTTGGCAGCTCTGCTATTTTATAGACCTGAGTAATTTGCAGTGAATGAAGTGATCACATTTTTTGCCTTCATCTTCCCAGTGGCAAGACTCAGCACCCTTGTGCACCACAGGCTTGTCTTTTTTCTCCCTCTGGGATTGGAGCGTGGACTCGGAGGTGAGAGAAAAGAGAGCCCGTGGTCAACGCCGAAGGGTCACATCCTGCCTGAAGGGCAGCCCTCATCAGGCGTCAGCCTGTCTGCCGCTAAGGATGACTCCCTTCCAAATGGGAGAAGCCAAGCCAAGGCGAAAGTCCTGGCATCACCAACAAAGAGCATCTGCCAGGCCTGGCCGTAGCCTGTATTGGAAAAGCAGAGCCTCGTCTGCATGGGGAATGGCAAGAGTTCAGCGTAAGACAGCCAGCCCTTGGTTTGGCCCCAACAGCCCTGACCTTTGTGGCAGGCGGGAGAGGAGGCCAGCCTTTGCCTTGGCCAGTCTAATCAGGACTTTTTTCCTCATGGGAATGGCAATAAACCCCAACTGCTCCCTTCCTATAGCTCCTAGAGTGCATTGGTGGGGTGCACTGCATGGCATCGCTGGCAGGATCGGACCCACTAATCATTGCCATCTACTTGGGAAAAGCCTTAGCAGGGCAGCCTGCATGTTTTATTTATTTCCTGGCAAAGTCTTGTTTGGTTGACAAATACAATGTGAAAATACCAGCTTTCTGAGCAGCCATACTAAGAGGAAATGGTTTTCCTCTTAGTATATGTGTATACCTATGTATATATATAATACATACACGTACTCCCATTATATATATATACTGTATATTTGTATATGTATATGACATTGAAGAGTTATTCTTGTACTAGACAGGTATTTCTCCTCCTTGTATTTGTCCTCTGCAACAGGAGCCACTACTTCACTGGAGACTGGGCTTCCTTCATGAGTGTGGAACAGTATTTATGAGAGGAGATTCCCATTCTCACTCTTTTTAAAAAATAATTTAATTAAGAAATTTTCTCATAAACTATACGGGGTCATGCTGAGGCAAAGGTGGAATTCTCAAGTATATGTGTCTAGATATCGTATACTAAAACTCCAAGGCTACTTGGAGCTTTATGTTCTCAAGAGAGACTGGGAATCCTGAGTTGCTTTGGTTGGGAGGTGCTGGAATAGAAAGAGATCAACATTTCGTTGGACTGACAACTGAGCCCCAAATCTGAACTGCTGTAAAATACATATTTACTTTGATTTAACATTTGTCCCACTTGTTATGTTCTCTTTGGTCCAGATTGAAATTTATATCAGTAAACCTTATATATGTTCAAGTGGCAGATTTTTCCCCTTGCTCTTGAAAGACAAAGGTCATAAGGGACATTTTTCTTGTGATCATAAGCCAGGTCCTGATCTTATTTCCAGGGCTAAATATCTGGAATAACATCATGTGTTTAATAGATTTGCTTCAGATCTTTGGCCATGTGAATGATACCGTGAAGGACTCTCCCATCCCATTTAGCGCTCATTGCGCTGACCCGCTGCGTCGAATTACAGGCCCATGAAGGAAAACGTGCTTTCAAAAATGCATGTGCAAACACACGCTGGTTCAGCACGATGGACATGGCATGCGGCTTGCTGCAGTTTATTGTCAGAATGTTTCATTAGTTAAAGTCAACGACAGAAGTTGATGCTTGGACACCACCCAGTAAAGAAACTGTATCCCTCTGCAGAAGGCACTTTGAGTCCTTGGGAGGACTGTGGTGATAAATATATGCATACATGCACATTTGCCTGTCCTGATACAGTAGATCTCCTCCCAAGCTTTCATCTAACTTTTGCTCTGGAAAATACCTCTGGTCATACAAGGAAAAGCTATACCCAGCTAAAGTTTGAAGTCAGTTCCTTTGTTCTCTTTAGTTCATGCTTCGGTGTGTTGTTTGTCACCTTGTAGGTGGAGATACACTGATAAACTAGTAGCTGCTAGTAGTTAACAGGAATTTAACTGAGGACCATTTAACGTGAGGGTGATCTTGTGAATGAAATTCTGAAGGGAATATATTGTTAGACACTTACAGCACACTGAAGAGTGCTGCAATGCTCGCAGCTCTCAACAGCTGGACTGGAGTCACTATTCCAGTCGGTCAACTGTAAAGAGGATCGTCCCTCAAATGTTGCATGTGGCTTTTTATCAGAATTCTAGGAGAAAAATGTTGCTCATAATGGCACTTTAATGGGGAAATGCTAATGTATCACTCTACAGTTATACCTGGAAGACAGTACAGCTAGAAGGGTAAAGGAAGTTAAAGGTTGATCTCCACAGAAAGGAGCACTGTGTAGGAACTGTGGTACACTCAAAACTCTCCCACCACAGGTATGTTTCTGTACTAGAAGTCTTAGTACATTGAATCTTTGCAGCCAGAAACTAGAGAGTGCCATGGAGAGTTCAGTGCACTGCACCTAAGGCTCTGCAAAAGGGCAGAGAAAGACTATGAGACCTGTCAGAGTGGTTCCAGTCCTACCCGGTCAGATTGTGTAAGTGGACCTGAAAAAAACCCCATCACAAACAAGTAGTCCATTTTTTAGTGTTTTTTTTGAGGACATACATGGACCATGGTGTTTTTGCCACTCCTTTGTTGAGCCTGTCACAAGAAAATACCTTCATGAGTTTTTGCCTGGTCTCTGAAGCCCAAATCTCAGATAGTACCCTTTGACTTAGATCTGCTGGTACCAGTGCAGCCGTGCTGGTTCACAAGAGTAACATGATCCAGTTGCTTTTTCTAGTAACACATTCACAAAAACCTTTCTGCCTGCTTTCTCTGGCAGGCCAGAGGGCACATGCAAGGCCTGGATCCTTCCTCTTTCAAGGATGCCTACATTTTGCTGTCTCTCACTACAGCTTTTTTGCTCTACCTTCAAGCCCATAGTCCCAAGCAAAGCTCTCCAGATAAGCAGTTGGTAGAAATTTCTAACCTGCTGCACCACCATCTGCTGCTTTGCTCCTTGTTCACTGCTGCGTGAGTCTAGGGGCCCAGCTATAATGTGCCCTTGCTGGTTCTTAGCATTTGCTAAGAGGAATAATTTACCGTTTTGCATTTTCCACTCTATTTCTTCCCCTTCTTGGTTCCATTCTTTTTTCTTGTTTTTGCATTACTGGACATGGTGTCTGGTTTCTAGTAGCATATTAGTAATGTAGGAAAAATGAACATAATTGCAAAAATACCACACAAAGGACTTGTATGTTGCTTTCATTGCTTAATCGGCTTGCTGGGAATAATTGAACGGGATTCCTTTTGTTTTCTAGCTGCCTGATTTGCTGGGTAGAAGTAAGTCTCCTCCTCCCATGCCTGGCGCTGCAAGTAGTGATGGGCAGACAAGCTGGAGAGAAACAAAACCCAAATCCAGCCCTTTGAAACTGAGCCTGCTCCAGAGAGTCAGAAATGTGTGGCTGAAAGCACTAATACTTGTCACTTCTCACGTCCTAGGTGGTTTGCAGATGTTGGCAGATGTTCTAGACTGTGGTGTGAACTCTTGCTGCAAGTTGGTGATGATAAGCTCCGTGCTACTTTTGCAAAAGCCTGGAGTAACCCAGATACTGGGGCGGCTCTGCCACTTGAGCAGGGAGAGCTTCTCCTAAGAGAGCCATAATTCAACAGTGTAGTAGTGGGAATTAGCCTTAGAAGAGACCTCTTAGGTCAAAATTGCACTTTCCTGTTTCTGTATAGATGTTACTAGTTTGGTTTAAAGCCCTGTTGGTCCAAATGTGTGTCGTCACCCTTGTTCTAGATAACTGTGGTGGTTCAAGGCAGGCTCAAAGCAACTGAGCTCCTATTCACATTGATGGGTTTCAGCTTCTCTGTCCTCTGCAGTGTGCAGCAATGTGAGATTGCTTTGCACCGCTTTGATCACGCTAGTGTTCCTCCTTGTCATTTCCTCAGTTGCTTCTTCCTTTGTTGGATCCATCTGAAGCATGGGCAGAAGTACAGTGATAGGAGAGCAGAGCAGGAGCAAGAGCTGCTGGGAATTCTGCAGGGAAAAATGCATCTGTGATTCCCAGACAGGCTCTGTGTGCTGCTGGTGACATACCCAAAGCTCTGGGTATCTGCACAGGGGCGTGTTGGGAAACTGCAGTTCCTGTTGCTCTGATTGTTTGTAATAGGAAAGGAAAAGCTGAATGTGTAATGCCCCAGAGACATGCTTCAGGTCTTATTTGGCCTGCTTGTCGATGTAAACTTATCCATTGTGAGCATTTGGTCTTAACTGATTAACAGATGCTCATTCAATCCACACTCAAATTTCCTCTCCCTTTAAAATATAAAATAACTGGATATGACTTCTATTGAGACCTAGATTCAAACTCCAGCATTTCCTTATTTTGGGAGCTTGAGAGAAGCCTGTCTTCCAAGGCTCTGTACTGGGATAGGTTTGGGAATTTTTCCTTCTCCCTTCCTTTCTAGTCAAATCTGATGACTAAATATATAGTGGAAGGTGTCCCTGCCCATGACAGGGTGAGAGGAACTAGATGATCTTTAAGGTTCCTTCCAACCCAAACCAATCTATGATTCTATGTTGCCTTGCAAACAAATTGAAATCTGCCTTTTCCCTCAGTCCAGGTACAGAAAGTAAGGAGTATCCATTCCCACGGAAAGCCCAGAAAGGCATTTTTATTTCCTAAGTACCTCCTTCTGCTTGTTAAATATGATGGTATATTGATGCAAATGATGCTGCCACAGAAGGGCCAGTGTGGTCTCATTTGTTGAGAGCCATGTGAACAGCATTGGTGAGACACACACAACCAAAGGGCCCATGCATTAAAAAGCACATTGACATATCGGAGGGGCTGTATAAGAAGCCACAAAAATGTTGACAGGATGAAGATAGTGCCTTAAAGAAAGAGATTTAAAGAAGCCCAGCTGTAAACCTTATCAACAGGAAGACTGAGAGTTGTCTTAATTGCGGTGTGCAAGTACTTCATGGGCAGAAGATACAGGATGTTGAACAGCTCTTTAATTTAGCAAAAGAAAGTCATAAGCCAGTAGGAGAGCTATAAGGTGAGTCTGGACAAAAACAAGGTAGAAACTAGCCAGCAGTGGAGGTGAAAAACCTCTGGGACAAACTGCAGAGGGAAAGGATGGGTTTTCTCTCTTTTAATGTCTTCAGCCTATTTCTGGAAGCTTTCCTGGAAAATGTTTTCACCAAATACAGCAGCACTGACTAGATGGGAGTTCCGATTAGATGCTCAAACAGACCCTGCTTGCTTTAAAGTCTATACATCTTCTTGCCACCCAGGAATGTGAGGCAGAGGACATAGCTCTGGAGGGAGGCCCGGCAGACCTGGCACGTTTCCAGTCCTGATGCTGGTGGGTTTTATAAACTCGGGGAAGTCAATTTCAAATGGTCATCTAAAAAGTCATCCAAGATGAAATATTCATAGTGGTTTTGGAAGGTTAAACACTGAAATAAGTGGCCTGATTTCATTATTGCTTAGCAGAATGGAGAGCTGCAAACTCTTTATTATCCTGAAATAAGGAGAACTATTTATGTAGCGAAATAAAATTTGGATGCTTAACTGTTTTGTACCCAGTGAGATAGCATGTCTTGCTTTTCCTGTATGGCAATATTTGAGCTCGTCCCACACGTTGTGAAGTAACAAACTGCAAAAGTCATGCCCACTGTTTCATTTTGGAAGCAAACTGATAACTCTTTCTTGCAGTAAGCTGTCGTCTGCTCGAAACCCGGCACAGGCTGTGGCAGCTTTATTGTGCGGCCATGCAACATTCCTAGCAGTAATATATGTGTGTGGAGAGAGAGGGCGGGCGGGAGGTAATTGTTTCACTGACAGAAAAGATATAGACAGATGCACAGAAGCATTCTGGAACAAAAATGGGGCTGCATCCACTGAAACAACAGATGCTGCCTTGTGAAAGTATTTTTTCCATTATAGCTCCAATGTCATCTCCCACTTATCTCTCAGAAGTGCAGAAGGAGCTCATTTCAAGGGTACCTATTCTTGCCAGTGGCATTCCTCCTGCCTCGTAGCCTCAAAAAAGGGAATGGGTTTTTAACAGGCATCATGGTGGGGGGACCATTTGTCTGCGATTAGGCCCGAGAAAGGAAAGAAACTTTTGTCCCAGTGAAAGGGAAGCTTGTAGTTCATTAAGCGGTGGAGGGATTAGGCATGTCGAGGGCTCTGTTCTGAAAAAGGGCTGAAGAGGGCCCGGGGAGGGGAGGTCTCTCTATAAGAACTTTCTTCCTTTTCTCTTCTATTCTACAGGTCTTTAATGGCTTCCCCACAGTGGGGCACGGTGTAAGTAGGGGATCCTGGTCTTATTAGCAGGCTTTTGGTCCCCCACCTCCCTCCAGCCCAGCATCTCTTTATCATTCTGCCAGTTCATTATGGGCCTTGGCCAAGACTTCACCGGCTTGGGACTAAGCTAAAGGGAGAGAAAGAAAAGGGGGTGGGGGGAGGGAAAGGGATGCAAAGCAATTAATTTGGGAGCATTCAGGCCTGAGAATGTAGGCCATTCCAGAAGAAATGGTCCCCCCAAAGAAAAAAGAAAATACGAACCTTTACAATGTTTTCTTTCAAGGGTTTGGCTACTGTTGCATAAAACCCTTAAGAGCTTTGATTTTTTCCAGTTCTAATTTGCCCGCACCAAGAAGTTTCTCCATAGAAATGTTTCCCTTCATTAGGAGCTTTCAGTCTTCCCCCTGATTCTCAAATGCTCCTGCTTTGCAGGCAGAGAGGGTTTTTTTTTTTAGGTATCAATAGTCCCTTGGGGCCAAAATGTGAATTTTGTGTGCGGGTAAATTCCCTCTGTACTTTCTGGGAGCCTCAGTTGAGCATTGGCCACTGTAAGAGGCAAGTCAAAGCTCCAGGCTTTGCCTCCTGCTGTTCCTACAGAACATTCCTTTTGCAACCAAAATAGTTCTTATTCTTTCAGGGGAGTACTACCAAAGACAGAATTACTGCAAGTTTAGCTGGCACAGAGAGCCATCCAGGGAACCTGCCTCACTTGCACTAACACTTGGAAGTTTGGTAAAGGGTGTTGTGGCATAAATTCATTGCTAGACCTCGATTTTGGAGTGTAAATCTCGCTTTCCAGAGGTCTGAGCTCACCACTCAATCCTCATCTGGACTGAGAGCTCGGGAATAAGGGTGTCGCCTTCGGGCTGGTGGCAAAACACTTGTTCCGGAACCAGCTCCAAGCGTGGATGCTCTCAGAGCTATTTCCTCTGGAGCAGTGGGAGTTTTGGTGGGCCTGGAGGTCCGGTCTCTCTGCCTCACCATTCCAGCCTGCATACAGCAAGGCATCCAAATTATTTAGCTTAATGAAAGAGCCACAAATGAGTAATGTCCAAAATACCTCCAAGTAGTAGTAAAAAACTTCAAGTCTTGTTTATTTTCACCTGTGTGTGATTTCCTGGCCAGTAAAAGCACAAGGGTGGGCACACCTCTACAGGAAAGGGGATATACAACTGACCATTAAGCTACTTAGACATTTTTCAAAAATATTTGGATAGATAGAGGTGGGTTGAAGATGAGGGAGTCTGAGATAAGACCGTTGCTGTAAAACCAGCCGTGTGTTTCTCTGGGCTTGTGTTTCTGTGCTAACTGCATTCACCACATCATTGAAATACTCAGCATATGCTGCATTTCCACTAGAGATGAGGCACAGCTGAACAACTCGCATAGCAATCTGACTAAGGAAATCTGGGCTAATCTTTTGCTGTGTTGTCTCTGAGTTTTGGGTGCCGGTGCGCTTGCTGTGATCTGTTTGGCTTCCTCAAAACGTGTCTCCCCATTTGCTCATGTGGTGTAAGAACAGTGTTCACACATCAACGTCGGAGCTCTCTGTTACTAGGAGAAATCACAATTCAAATATTTATTTTACAAAATTCTCACGGTAACACGCCTGTCATTTGATTGCAGACAAACATAAAGGTGTGTGGAATCAAGGAGAGGCTGGGAAAGGGCATCCACACTATGTTGGCATAGCTTATATTTATGAAATGTAATGAATCTGGGATGATCACGGGATTGTTAGATTCCTAATGAGAGAGATGAGAGGACGCCCTAGAAAGGCTGGGACATTGGTCACACCACTGGCATCTTGTTCTGTCAAGCGTAAGCAGCTTTTAATTGTACCTGGAAGGCTACAGAAGGATGCAGTCACCTTAAGAGACCAAGATGAACTGATTTTACTTTTATGCTGCCTTTCATGCTCTGCCACAGTGCTCCGGAGTCTCCTGGCCTGCTTGGAGCACCCCTGGGGTGCTGCATCTTTGGGAAATGACCTTTTCCAGTGCTGCAAAGGGCAGCAATGATGATTTGCTTTGCAGTGACCTGTGGCCAGAAATGTGGGTGCCAAATTCTTTGCTCAAGCATTTGTTTAGCAGTCGAGTCGCCTGTTGCTATCTGAGAGCAGCATTTGGGCACACAAACTGAAGGCATTATCAGGAATGCTATCTTTCTTCATTTTCTTTATTTCCCTTTTCACTTCCTTTTTGGCCAAAGTTAATTCAGAGCTCTCATGGGTTCCCACTGGAATGACTGGAGAATGTTTCTCAATATTTTCCAAATGGTTTTCCAGCAAAGGCTGCTGGTATGAGGAACAGTAAACACCAGCACGAGGTTCATACTGGCAATCAGCAGCTCTGATTTCCAATGTCTTACCACAGGGTGAGCCATAAAACAAGGGGAGGTGGGTAAATTGAAAATAAAATTGTGGTGGGTAGAGCTACAGGCAACATCTGCCTTTCCCATCAGTGCAAAGGCAAAGCAGCTGCCCTTTTTATTTTTAACAACTTTATTTTCAAACATGTGATATTCCACTGAATAAGAGGTGGTCAGTGGAATCGATGTTACGGGAAGTTACTTTCCTCCTGGAGTCTAGTCTCAACAGAGTGAGGCCGAGCTGTGCCCTGAACCTGAGCCCACATCCCATCCCGCGCTGTTCCTCCGGCGCAGTTCTCAGGCATATTTGGATTCAGAGGCTGTGAGGAGAAAAGTTGGCTTTTGTTATGGATGGAGTTAGATGAAATGGCAGTTAGATAAAATGACAACCCATTTAGGTTTTAGCACAGAAATCATACTGCTTTTTTTTCAATGACTACACTCCAAATCCTCCTGGTTTTCTCCTCCCCACTCCCATGTGTGTATTCATTGGTATTTCTGGGGTTTAGTCTCATCAAAAAGTGAAAACATGGAGCAGTAATGAAAATCAAGGTTAATGTACCATAATATTGAGTCAAGTGACTTGTAAAAATTCTTGCTTTAATTTCTTTTAGTTCACACACATGAGGTCCAGAACTTTTTCCAGCAAGATTTGCTATTGCAACATGCTCTTATTATGACAGCTTTTATTTTTAGAAATGTTGAGAATCTCTTTGGAAACTATTTTTAGGTTGTCTGCTCAAGTATGCTAGAGCTTTTTATTTTTGTTTAATTATTGCACACATAGTTTTGCTTTTATGTTGTTTTTATTTCGTGACATGGAGTATTATTTTATTTTTTTGAGTGAAACTCAAATATACAAGCCGTTCTTTGCTGATGTGTATATTGAAGAAGGTTGGAAACAGGAATCTCGGGGCCAGAACTGAGTGCTTCTCAAGTGAATTCAGATTCAGCCAAGGCACAATTTAAATGTAGTAGTTACTTGTGATAAATTCACAATAGTAGACTCTCAGATTAATTTGTCAGATGCCCTGGGTAAGTGCTTATTTCTCAGGGTTTTATGCAAAGCATGAAGAAGCAGTTAGTTTGTGTTGAAGCTGACTCCCTGCAGAGAGGGATGCTTTGCTCCATCCTTTTTCTGATCATCTGTCCCCTTCTGTTGCTTTGGGCAAATCTTCTCCATGCATCCCAGCTGCTGAATGACAAATCCAGACAAATCACCTCACCGATTTTTTGATCACTTATTACCTAGGAATTGACTTCCGTCATTATTTCAGATTATCCAGTTGCTCTGTTTCTGTTTTCCCTTCACTAAAATCTCAATATTCACAAGGCTCGTTGCCACACTTTAGAGGCCAGTTTAGGAAAATGTCAGTGTGTCTGTGATTTTATGAGGACTCCACAGTGGAGAAATTGGATGTATTTATGTCCAAGTCAGAATGACAAGGGCTGAAATTCATGGCAACATTTTAATCTAGTATGTTGATGATTCTTTTCTTGTCTCGGAAATGTCTGTTCTCTACTCAGGCAAAAGAAATAAAATGCAAAAATTATGAGTAGTGTCTAATTGAAAAGCAATCCCTGGTTTTAGATCATAGAACAGAAATTAACTGTGACAGCTACTCCTGTCAATTTGTCAATGCTATTATACAGAATTCTGAAAAATGCCGTTTTTTCCTGGTAAACTGTTATCAAGAACAGTTATGTGTTTTGCCTAAAGACTATTGCTTCCATTGTTTTTGAACTTTACACCAGACATGCTCTATCACAAAAATAATCACTTGTCTCGTGACAAAATAAACCGTTCCATTTCTTTCTTTTTTTCAAGGCACCTCATTATCAACTTTGGAAGGAAGTTGAATTTATAAAAAGATAAGTCATGTAAATAAGCTGGAAGAAATCTAATGAAAGTCCTTTGTCTTCTTTGGCAAGCATAGCTCCATTAAACCTTGATTCTGCTTTGAAGCTTCAATTACCTGACTAACCAGAAGTGGAGCAGGGGAGAAATATTTCTGAACAATGTGCATGTGTATGTAAAGGGAAGTTATTACCTTTTGGGGAAAATGAAAAAAAAAAAAAAGAGGAAAGCAATCTGAGCACATTTACAGATTGCAGTTTTATTGTTTTGGCCAGCTGCTTAGAATCACAGGATGAAATTTATCCCTGATGTGTCTCTGCTGTAAGCAAGCAGAGGAGCAGGGCCAGTACACGCTGTCTTGAATAATTTCTTGAATAACCAGAGGTGTACAAGCCCCATTGCCTCTCTCACGAGTGTATGTGGGAGCAGCTCACTCTTGAGTGTATGTGGGAGCAGCTCACCCTTGCACCCTCTCATGTCCATGTGTGTTTGGGTCTCCAGATGCTGCTTTTATTGTGTGCACATCAGAAATGCCTTGTGTTGCTCCCACACTAACACTCCCGAGACTGTATTGCACAGGGTCCTTTTGGTGTTATTCTTTGCCACCATGTTTATGTTAGTTCTTCCCATTTTCAAGGTGAAAGCTGGTTTTTTGGGTATGCCTCCACCAGTCTTCAGTGTAATGAGGTGATGACAGTTGCAATCAGACTAAATACCATGGGAAGCATCTTCCACCTAGCCATGGTGGCATGGAAGTCTGCGTGTCTTATCATACTCTTAAGCAGAGTAAATCAGAATAACAGAGGAATATTGGGTATTTGAGTAAAATTACCCCTGCTGAGCTCTGTGCTGCTGCAACTAAATGTGTGCTGCCTGTAGAGCTTCCTCTAAAGGCAGTCAGACTCCAGGAATTGCCACAGAGAGGCATAAGACTTGCAAGACTGAAAGACCTCCTAAATGACACAGAACCACACACTTTTTTGTTCTTCAGTCAAGCCCTCAGCTGACGCGCCAGTGATCTGTGTACATGCAGCTTGCCACGGATTTCTTACAAATGGTTTTAATCCTTCTAACCCCCCTCCCCTCCCCCATTCTCGCTTGTATAAATAACCTAAAAAACGAGGACTGAAAACATGGATTTTCTGTTCTTCGTTGGAATGCTACTCTGGTGTAACTGAGAGGAGAATGTGACCTGCTGTATCCGTTTTTGCAGAGTTCAAACCGTAATTCCAGGCCAGATTCTAATCTGTGCCTCTCGCTCATATTTCACTGAAGCTCTCAAAAAATACACATGCTGTGGACTGAAGTGCAGCCTTGCAGGCAGTGAGTGACTATTATCTGGCCGGAAGGGTCTTCTGGAAATAAATAATTAAAAAACAAAGATAGCAATCAAATTGTTGACGTGAACAACTAATGGGTGTTTTAAATTTTTAATTTGTTTTCCTTTGCTTGGAAAAGCAGACCACGTTTGCCTTTAGAGCAAAAGGCTGTTATTGATAGTGCTACTTTAGTGAGCAAAATAAAATGCTTGTAATGACAGTTATCAAAGGTTAGGTCGTTGGAGATAAAAAGCTTTTGTATGCATGTGCGCTCCAAACCCAATCTTTCTGTGGGCCTACATAAAGTCTACAACAATGTGCTTCCCTTCTGAACTTTTTTAGGACATGGTATGGAAAGACCGTAGCAGTCTTCATGAAGTCAAATCCCAGATGGGTATTGGTTTCAAAGGGAACGATGACTAGCCAGTATGTTAAATATTTTAATTCAGTAAAGCCTCCTGTTCTCCTTGATGTTTGCTAAAGTTACGTTCAGCAGCTGTAGAGGAGAATGTGCACAAGAAACCGAAGGAGAATCCTGTGTCCTCTCCTCTTGCCTAACTAATAAATTTTAGCACTGAGTAGGCAGCCACAAGCCTTCCTCACCTTGGCCCGTGGGATTGGGAGATGGGCAGCGAGGGGTTTAGATGGAAGCGGAGCTGTGAGCAGCTGGACCAGGTGCCACTGGTGCTCTGAAATGTCACTTTAAAGGCTATTAACATAGTGAAGGCTTTTGAAGGCTACCAAACTGTTTGTGGCATAATCCTTCCGCTTTTCTCCTGAAGCACTCTGCATATCGTGCTAATAGATGCTTGCGCGGATGAAGCCCACCATGCCCATAGCTCTGGAGAGAAAAATGGCAGTAGGTGCCTTAACAGCACACAGTTGCACTTAATTACTCTTTGTACTGTAAGTCCGATACAGGCAGGCAGTCGAGTCTGATCTGCCCTATTTTTTAGGGAGATTTGACTTTTCACAGACTCCAGGGTTATCTGGATCTGGGTAGAACTTCTTGAAAGATAAGAAATTATTAATAGTAGCGGTGCTGGTTAAATCACAACAGTAGAGGCAAGGGTTTTGGCAGGGGGAAGGTTTGTCTTGAACTTTTTCACATTGCCAATACTTTCTGCAGTATTAGAGAATAATCCTTTCTGCAATATGAGAAAGCTGTTTGCAAACAATTTTTGGAGGAAGGGACTGCTTTAACAGCCAGCCAGTACAACAGCCTTTCCTCCAAAGCAACTGCACTGACTTTTGGTTTCTTTTGCTTTCTTCTGCTGTATTTTTGGCTTCTGTAGAATTCATCTAATCCTACCTTGCTTGAACTGTGAATCAGAGTCTTCAGACCTGCTAGATTATCCCAGAGGATTTAAGGCAAGTCATGGTACATAGCTAATTTCTCACGGATGCCCCACTTCTCTCTGAACACTCACTTGGCTCTGGACTATCCTGCTTGGCTAGAACGGAGCGAAGGAGGCAGGAATCTGCTTCTCATGCTGAGTGTGCAACTGCTGAGACATAAGAAAAGAAACCTTTTTTCTGTCCTGCTATTTGTGAGCCTGATTTCGCTACTGAAAATGTTCTCGTCTGTGACTTTGCACTACAGGTGTCCCTGCTTTTATGTTCTGTAAGTTATGAAGCATTTACCTCATTTTCCAAGAGCATCTCCTTTGCTTTGCACAGGACGAAGCTCAGATGTGCCATTAGTCATTACACTGCGGCTGATTAAACCAATTTCTTCTTAATGTCAGTTTTTTCACTGCTGAATATTTGATCAGCTTGTTTCTTTTCATTGTAATTTGTTGCCAGTTATATTTTCCTTGCTCGGTAATAGTAATACGACATAAAAACCAGGTCCTCCCTCCCTCTTGGACTGCACTTGATGACTAGGCTTACTCATAGATGTTGCCATTTTAATAATCAGTTCCCACTCTTAGGTCTTGAGGGTATATGATTAAAAAATCCAAGAGGTGAGACCTGCACTGAAATGCAGTGATTTTGCTGGAAAAGGCAACCCTTCGACTTACCTTCTACCTTAGGGAAATGGCAAAGGTAGGAGGTATTACGCTAGTTGTCCAGTCTCTCTCGTTGCATGGAGTAAATCCATCTAGACAATTAAATTTTTGCCTTTCCGAGACTAGTCAGTGCCTGCTCAGTTCCAATCAAACCACATTTAATCTGTTCCCGATGGAACCTTGCCTCTTTGTCGCTGATGCAGGATCATCACCCTTTTATCAGGTGAATTGCCCATGCTGGGGTGGTTTCACGCTGTCCACCATTCCCACTGGGGATATTTGTGGCTGAAGACAAAGTACTTGTCATTTCCTCAGCTCTGGTAAGTTGGACAGGTTCCTGAGAAATATGCTTTGTGACCATGACAAAGATGAGTGCTTTGGTTTAAGAAATCACAGGGAAGTCCTTAGGGCCAGGTGGTGTTTATCTCACATGGGGCAGTCCCTTTCCCTGCAGCACGTGGGAACATGCTTGTGTATTGTCTGATTTTGTGGATGGTGTTGGACGCTTGTCCTTTAGGTAGATGGCAGAAGCACAAACCAGTGAGTACTTACCAACTGTGTTCAGACAAGCAATGACACATTTTGAAAGAATAGCTTCCTTTTAAAGCAACAGTTGTAATAATCATTTTCCCTAAGAATAATATCTTTCTGGCACAAATTGCCACTGGGGCCATTAACTGTGTACACAGATCAGGATTTATCATAAGGCTGACTATGCGTTAAGCTCAAAAAACCCCAAGGTATAAATCAAATCAGGTATCAAAGAACTCACACAAATAACCGACATAACACATGTTGTCCTAAGGCAACATGTTACTAAACAGATGGTTTTGTCTCTTTCACTGCCTGTCCTTGCATTGCTGCCGCTAACTCAGTATTTCGCCTTCTCATCCAGTAATACCCCTGTGCAGCAAAGGTGAGCTTTAGCTTTGGTTTCAGGCAGAAACTTTGAAGGTGGTAATTTTATCCAGGCTTTTTTCCTAAGTGATTTGTATTGTTCCTTTTACTGGGACCTTCTACAGCTTATGCTTTCCATTGCATTTTTTTTTCTTTTTCTGTGACAATGCTTCAGTCTTGTTGCTATAATCCCTTAATATATGGTGGAGAACACTTCGGTCCTTCAAGGCGATATAATAGAACAGCTTCAGGTTATTGAGTCTTTCCATACTGTTCACATTCATCCTTAAATATTAATGTTCTCCACCCATTCTACTTTGAAGCCAATGAAACACTTTAATTTGCTTTAGTGCACTTTGATCAGGCCTCTGATAGTTGTATAACATTGCTTTCATGCTGTACAGCTTGTTTAATAAAAGTTTATATTTATCCTTTCCTCTAAAGGAAAACCAATGTTGCTCTTAGTTAGCAACTACTCCTTGTAGTAGGAGCATGTTGCACAACTGATTGTGGACAGTTGAGCAACCCTTGCCCAAAAATGCATAATCTTAGTAAAGCAGAAAAGGCAGAATTAGTGTTCCCATGAGTAAAACTTTGGGACAGCAGTTTTGCTCAGAGGCATTGGGCATTGCTGAGAAGCAATCAGCTCCTCTGTGCTTTGTACCTGTGCCTTATTCTTCCACCAGTTGCTCTTGAACACACAGCTACTCCCATTTCAGACCAGTGGAGACAGTGTAAGTATCTGAAAGCAGAGTCTGGCCTCTCATATAGGAATCAATCTGCCCATCGCTACGGAGCAACTACAGGGAAACCGTTTAACAGTACAAACCCCACATTGTACATGAGATTAGGGCAGGAAATATGGGATTGCAAGTTGAAACTGCATGGTAAATTTAAGTGAGTTACACACACTGACTAAAACAACATGCCTGTCTCTCTGCCTCTCTGCTCCTACTAGAGGGGCTCACAATTTGGCCGTATTTATCCTCATATTACTCCCAGTTGGTGGGAAACTATTGCTCCTGGTTTCACAGACGAGGTCCTGGGCTATCAGCAGGGAAGGTCACCTCCCCCGTGGTAGAGGAG